>NC_138960.1:34005000-34302500 GCF_965226115.1 Aulonocara stuartgranti
TGGCATCAGATGTAAGTACAACTCCTCCGGTTTCGTATGCAAAAAAAATTATTGCGCTAGCTCACGTGGTTGCAGTGCTACCGGGATTTAAAAAATAGTTGTGCAAAACAGAGCGTGCCCGCTCTGACCGGCTTTGAAGGGTTATAAGTGCAACCAAAAACCTCCTTGCATTCTATTTGGCTGATAGCAAGTTGCTGAAGTCATCTGTAGCTTGCTTGGAAGATGCCAGCTTGTTTGCAAACCCTGGGATTCTCAGGCAAATTCTGTAGTTCTGTTTCCTTCAAACGTATTATTATAGGAAACAATGCAAGCTTTTGGGTACAGTTTAAAAAAATGAAGTAAACCGATTTTCAGTTAACACCAGTTGATGATTTAAGAACTGTCAGTGAATTTTTCTGATAAAAATTTTTTTTTATTTGTTTCAACTGCACCAGAATTCTTTTTCAATGACTGAAATTTAGACTTAAACAAAAAGGAAAATCTGCAAATATAAAGAGAACTATATATTTGGATTTAAGCCATTTATATGGAAGAGGAATAACTGTGGCCCAAGAGTGGAGCCCTGATGAACACCAAACTTTTACTGTGCTTTTACAGAAAGGCAGCTCAACTCTATCATTGTTTCATTTTAGTTGTTAAGACTTAATGCCTTCAACTTTAAGGCACCCCAGTACTGCCATCAAGATGAGCCGTAATAAATATGTAGTCACATGTCACTTTATGTACAGTAAGTGAAAACATTTTCTCCTGGTTTCATGGTTGTTTCCTATAACAAACAGAATGAAAAAAATCACAAGCTGCTCTTCACTCTGCTGATTGCCGCGTTCGCCTGCCTGTAATTAGAGCTCTGATTACCCCGGCTTTCTGTCTCCATGGCTACTAATAGGCTTTTCTCCAATATGTCAGTCGGATAATCCAATGAAAACAAGTGAACAGTAATCCGACACTTAATCAGCCCACTTGGCAAGAGTTATTATCTGTGCGCGTGTGTGCATTAGGAAACCCCCTCTGCTTGTACTGACTGCAGTCTTAATAAACACATTTGCTGCTATAAACTCTTACTGAATGTCTCATTACATCACCTGTTGGTCAACCTGACGCCTCCTTCGTTACTCTCGATCTCTGCTGTGCACACCATTGATCCGTTATTGAACGCTACTGAGAAAACGCTCCTGAATGATCTCCTGCCAGGTGATTGCATTTGATCCTTGTTGCCTCCACATAAATGTCACAATCTCAACACACACACACACACACACACACACACACACACACACACACACACACCTATACTATATCAGCAGAAATTCTAGAAAGTTCAAATGTGAATATTCTTCCAAAAGGTGTCTGATGGGCGAGTGAGTGAGCTGACATCATCAGCCTCAGCTCCCTACGCTCTGCATACTACGTTCGTCTTCATATATAAAACTAATGTCACATTTAAAATAAAATAAAGGTTAATAAACAGTCGGGCGAGTAGTAAAGTCAACTAAGTAAAGACATAAAGAGCAGAGGCTGTGAAGGTGCTGGAGGATGCCCATGACCATGCATTTACAATAATTATACACTTAATAACCTTTTATTTTCTTTAGTTTCTCCTTGTAATAGATCCTGTACTTATCCCCTTTGTCAATGAATTATATATACCTTCACGGGGTCACTTCATTAGGTACAGCTTGTGCTTTAATACCTCATAACTTTCTCAGGGATTCATAATATATTCTGATTCTGATACAGATTAAGTAAAGCTGCTGATGGACGTAAATCAACTAAAGGCTTCAGTCGGCTGCAGGAAAGTTTCACATTTCAAACTGAACCCTTGTAATTTGAAGATGTGAGGAGGAAAGTGGTTCAAAAAATGAATAATGTGATCAAAATGACTAAATATTTAAACAAGAACTGCAGTTTTGGGTCTGTTTAATAGTAGATGTCCACAGTGATTTACCTCTGGTGGGTGAAAGGTTCAGTACATGCTGTCCTCAGCATCTCGGCTCACATTAGGAGGAAGCGTTTAAATGATCAAGACAAAGCGCTAAAAGATCCATGCGACAGTGTGACAGAGGAGGCGGCGGCATGTTCGCGCCTTGCTCAGGGGCCCTTCAGCAGCCACCTTGTGTCGGCTCATACCTGAGACCTTTCAGTTAGAGGAGCAGCAAACGCTGCTGCTGCCGCCTCTGCAGGCATCACACGCTGCCCACCGAGGCAGAAACACACTCGCATATTCTGTCTCAATCGTGTGTCGCGTGGCATCAAAACATTAACCAATGAGCTGGCATTTAGAGGACTAATGAGGCAGCTAATCTAACGTTCACTGTTAGTACAGATGTGTCTGTCTGTGTGTTTGTGTGTGAGCGGGAGAGAGTGAGTCCGACTTGAATCAGTGAATGTCTGTGTTTATATCTTCAGTGGAGCTGATACATTTTCTGCATTCATGTTAAATGATGACCTGCTGTGTGCACACCTGTAAAGCACATATATGTACATTGTGTGTGTGTGTGTGTGTGTGTGTGTGTGTGTGTGTGTGTGTGTGTGTGTGTGGAGATAAGAGTGAGTGAATGTTTGTGCCAGGACATCAGAGCCTGTTCGTGTGTGTCGGCTCTGGGCCCGGGGAAAATACTGAAACTACAGCAGCAACCTGGAGACGACTGAAAGCAACCAAACCTGCTCTGATGTGGGTCTCTTTTTCCACCAAGAGCCCCCAAAAGACTTCACTTTGCACATTTTACTTTTAATTTGATGACAATGATGGAAGCAAAACATAAAGCCAGAGGGAGACTGGTAGTAAATGCAGTAAAATAAAACCACTGAGCAATCTCATGAAGAACACGCACTGAGAGAAATGTGGTGGAGAGAGATATAACGTGCTAAAAGTCACCATCCTGACTACACTACACAGCAGCAGGAACCGAGTGACCTAACGGGCAGGACCCTGAAGGATTTGATGTATATCAGATATTATGACATCTTTGTGTTACCTAGCAACCACTCTATATGGGCTAAAATGGGCCATCACATCATATTAATTTCATGTCAATAAAAAAAATCAGAATCTGAACTAAACAAAAAGGCAGAACAACATTTAAAACCTGATTCTGTGATGGGGTCAGGAATGCTTCCAGAAATCCCTGTCTGGGAACACAGCTCACCATCCCATCCACACACGCAGGTTAACGCGTCATTGTGCAGAGAAGAAAGGACATGGGAACGCGATCCAGAAACACTGCTGTCAAAAAGGTGGACGGCACATCCTCTGAACTAAAGAGAAGAGAGGGGCCATCCGACTTGTTATCAGCGCTCAGTTCAAAAGCCCGAATCTCTGATTGGATGGGAGTGTAAGGAATTAGCAGGCTGCACATCTGGAAAGGCAACAGATCCTCTCAGATCCTTCAGTGAGGGCTTGCATATGTCAGCAAGACGATGCTAAACTGCACAATGCAACTACTCACACAGCACAGTGTCATACAGTACTACAAGAGTCTGGGAGCTGAATTGGCCTCAAATTTTCCTCTTTTCTTGCATTATTGCATTAAATTGTAAAGCAGGACCGCACAATGTTTATTATGAAGTGCATTAAGTATAGGATTACTTTGAGTTTGCTGGGTTTGTTTCGCTCAGGCAGATTGTTGTGATATGTTCAACTTTAACCTTTTCAAAGCTGTTTCGAGGATGTAAGTCATCTTTAATATATCTCATGTAATGTATGTCAGGTGATCATGTAAGTCGATTCACACTTGAGCAGAAGGAGGAGATTCTGTTTTCAGTGTGTGCTTTAAAAAAGCGAACACGCGACCTTTATCAGCTCCCGCAGATAAACACTGACCCTTTCATCCCACTTGCAACTGCACACATGTGAACTTCCTCTCAGAAAGTGTGAGTGTTGCTTCAGAGCTCAGGTCTCACAGGGTCAAGTACATCTTTTGGAGCTGTCTTCCCCTCACTGAATGCTCGGGTAATTATTTCCCCTTTAAAGCAGAAATAAAGAGGCCTTTGTTTGGTTTGATCAGGTAAAAGCAGGAAATGTGAAAGCGAACCGATGACCTTCATTCATCTGAGGAGGTTCTTTATGCTGCCGTTCTCCGGCTCGTTAGCGCTACTCGCTGAGCTTTCCCCGTTCGACCGACCTTTCTTCCCGCCTGATGAATAATTAGCGGCAGGGGAGCGTCGCCATTCAGGCCGACACACACACTCTGTCTTCCTGACAGCTAGAGGGAGCAGCAGGGAGGCACGCTGCTTTTTGTGCTTTGTAATCACAGCATGGAGGAACACACACATATACCACATGTATATAAATATATACAAAGACATGAAGACGCACAGAAACAATTCTTCAAAGCTGACACTGCAGCGCTGTGAGGATTAAAAACACTGCTCCAGCATTTGCATGTTAGCAAGAAAAGTTTGAATCTGTGCGATTTTAATGTTCTCAAAGAGGCTGAACCTTCCTTCTTCTTATTTATCTTTCCTCATATGTCTTTTTACTCTTTACTCACTGTTGTCATGTGTACATTCAAACCCAGGATTAATAGTAAAACTACAGAACACATCAAGTCCATCAGGTAATATTTCACATGACTTCTTCCTGTTTTTTAAAGTAATGCAGTACGTTAAACACTGAGTTCCTAAAGAAAGTAATTTGTTACGCTACTTGTGGCATTAACACTCCAGTCCCGATCATCACTAAAGTGGCCTGAAAGTTAGTTAGTTAGTGCTCTAATATAACTTAACAATATGACACTTAAGCTACAGACCCACACACCAACACAAAACTTTGTCCTAATGACGACCCACATACAATCTTTCTATTAGTTTTTTTGTATGAACACAAAGCACAAAGGAAACAACAAAACCAGCACAAAGACACTTCAAAGCCATCACTTTGTGGTTGCTCGTTTTCCTTTTGTTTGCTTTGTTCATTTGTCTCTTTTAATTCTATTTTTTTTATACTTTTTCAACATGTTCAAAATAAAGATTCAATCAATCAATCAATCAATCAATCACCATGGTGATTCTACTATAAAAACACGAACAGGTTACAAACCTTTGGGCCCGACTGCCCATCACTGTTACCTTTGTTACCTTTGTTTCAGGTGTAAGATCGCTCTGCTAGCTTAGCATTAGCTCGTCCGTGTGCAGATGCTCGCAAAGAGCTGAAGTTGTGTTAGCGGCACGATGCGGCGGTTTCTGTCCTGGACAGTTTCCACTTTACCATCACGCTCTCGTCCTTTTGTGCAACAAAAATAAAAGTAATGAAGATAAATAAGCTCCTCAAAAGCTGTATCGGCGTAACGCTCCAGCATTTCCCTCCTGCCAGCATGCAAACTGAAACGAGCTGACTGCAGCACAGAAAGAAAAGCACGTTTGTTTGATGTGTCTCTCCCATTTCTATCTGCCCAGCCTCTGTAACGCAAGTAACGACATAATGGTAACTGAAAAACGTAATGTGATTACAATAGCGTAATCACACCCTGACCATGTGTGATGAGTTGTGAGAAGATCAGGATGGAGATCTGTTTACAATAAATCCATATAAAGCTGTTACGAGTGGGGACCGCCTGACCGTGGGTTTAAACGTGGGGCAGCGTGGAGATGTTAAAACACTCCCGAGACTCTGCCTTTGTCCTGAACATCCAGATGGCCACACACACACACACACACACACACACACACACACACACACACACACACACACACACACACACACACACACACACACACACACACAGCAAAGTAAACTGCTTCCTCCTCGTATTCATATACACACACAGCTGGTGCCTGCCTGCTGCTGTTAGTCATTTTCCTGGCCTACTTCTGCAGCAGCTGGCCGAGTCGCCGGAACCACTGCTCCCCTCACACACACACACACACACACACACACACACACACACACACACAGCAGCACATAGCTGTGTCAGCATACTGGTGGTACTGGTCCAGTGTGTAAAGGGACTGTGAGCTGAGTCAGGAGGGAAGCCAGGCGGCAACAGCGGCAGCACGCCGGAGGTCGAAATCTGTTTCTCTATCCAAAAATCTGTTGATGTCAGTAAGGTCAAAAGGTCAACAGGTCAAACACCACCATCATCATCATCATCTTTCCTTCTGGGCCTTTCTGTCCTCGCTTCCTGTTCCTCTCTCTTCTGTTTTCCTTTCGTCTCACTTGTTCTCTTGAGCTTTTTTTTTCATTCTAATTAGCAGCTCTTTCTTCTTTTTCTCTCGCACATTTTATCCTCATCTTCACCCTTCCGATCTTCATCATCACATCTTCTGTATCAGCCAGAACAACATTTTTTTCCAAGAGGTACGGAGAGTGAGGTTCATACCGTCAAGGTCCGCTTTGTTTTGCACTTTCTCTCACTTCCTTTTGTCTCTTTTCACATCTTATTCATTTGTTTTTAATCTCCTCTCGTCTATAGCTTCTTATCATGCACCCGCTTGCCGGCGACCCATCGAGGGTCAGGGAGGTGAAAATATCTCGATGACTCTTCTTGTTAAAACCGATTGGAGAGGAGAGTCAGTGGCAACGCATGGCCCGCCAGGTCACTCAGAGTAACACGTGGTCTCAAACTCAACCAACTTAGAGTTAGTTTCCAGCCCTTTTAATACAGTTTTGTCTGTGTGGAGCTCTGTAGCATTAGACCTAAACAAAAGCTAACCTCAGATGGGTCGACAGTAAGAGGCTTGTTCTCTCACAGAATTTTTTCTCCTCCCTTTCTGTTTTTCAGCCACTCTTCCCTTCATCTCCTCTCTGTTCAGTTTCTTCTTCTTATTGGTTTCATGTTCTCCTTCTTTGATTTTCCTCTTTCCCTTTTTCATCAGTATTTAACACAGACACACAGGTGACAGGACTGCAGCATAAAGAAGGACTTTCGTTCGTGTTCATCTCTCTGCTGTCGCTGCTCCAGCGGCTGATCCGAGTCCAGCCGGTGACAAACGTCTGCCTGCTGTGAAGGACTCTGCTGAATCAGGAAGAAGCGGGTGGCGTGTTGGGACATTCGCGATGGACGCATCAATCTTCTAAATGAATCAAAGCTAATACAACATCTGCTGTTTGGCAGCCGCTTTCATACAAAGCACCGCTCGCTGGGAACGGGCCCCGCTTTGGTTTAACACTGGAAAGTGATGGAGAGTGAGCCTCTGCAAAATATGATCCAGTACCGAGCGACACCAGGGTCAGAATTAGCAATATCAAGAGCCTTTCTTCTATTGTGTCACAGTGAATTATGTTTATTATGTATGGAAGGCCAACCCGTTCTCACTCCCAAAGCGTAACATTTTACGCTAGGTGACAAATCGTCACCATATTACGCTTTCGGCTACCCACCACGTTCCTAAATGACGACCTCGGAAAAAAGAGGACATATGAGAACCGTCTGGACTGAATCTATACATGTTCGCTCTTTTTCTTCAAATCACTTAGAAACACGCTATTTAACATCATTAAAGACCTGGTTAAGGTCAGGAATAAGGTTATGGTTAGGGCTAGGGATAAGGTTAGGTTTAGGGCTGGAATACAGGGCTGGAACGTCTATTACCGCGGGAGTGTCATTCACTGGATTCCAGCCATAACCCGCCGCGTACCATAAGAACGCCGAAGGTCTCCTTTCGCGTTCCTCAGGAACGCCGCGGGACGTGACAAAACGTCGACATGTTACGCCTCGGGAGTGAGAACGCTCTGGGAAGGCTTTCATGTCCATGTGCTATATGGTTAGTGCTCAATTGTGTGGCAGTACAGTCTCATGTCCAGTGCTTCTGGCATGCAGGGTGTCTTTACTGGGTAGTATTTAAGCTGTAAAACCTATTTCCTTCCTGTGGGGAATCATAATATGTGGGCCATTCGTGCATTGCACTGTTTCATTCGGTAACCAACAGTGTAAAAGTCAAACTGTTTCTGTTGATCTTAAAGGCTAACCATTGTGCTTTTTGAACTCTACCAGAGTGGCTTTGCATAAGTCATAGTTCATAATAATCCTTGTTTACCGTACACTAGACCTTGGTACAGCCTCTCAGTTCACTCTGAAGGGGAGGGGGAGGTAAAAATGGTGCCTGAAACACACTCCTTTAAGCCCGCTTCACTCTTATTGGCTCTCCTTTAAATAGAAAGTTTGAAGAGCTGGTGAGTGTGGCTTCTGTATTGCTTTCACAGCCTGAAATGACCATATTAGACATATTAAAGGTTATCAAATGGCAGTCGATGTGGGTGAAGAATAAAGCCAGTGTGGAAGTAACTGTAGTCTCACAGACTTCCATGTCAAAATGTCCAAGAGTACAGCAGACATAAACATGTTTACAGCCTGCTATGAAGAACGGTTTGGCCTCTGTGGCTAATTTCAGCCAGTTTTTCATAACAGATTCAATTCAGGCTCAAGGTTAAGGGCTTGTCTGTGCAGTAATTGTACTAGCAGATGGTACAAAAAGCCTGTGCTTCAGTTTCAGTGAGTTAAATTCAAGGATTTTAGCAGTCTGTTACGTAGCACTAATGCAGGTATTGGCAACTTCACACTTTGGACACAGAGCTTTGGTAGTAGCAAGTCAAAATTGTGGCAGCCAAAATGCTGACCCCTTGGCTATGTCCATCCTGGCCATGTTTAACAAGAGCATCCAACACTGTAACGGCACACATGACAGAAAACATAGTCTTGGAAAGAGTCTCTTGGCAAAATCCAGTCCAATTTATGAAGTAGCATTTATTTGTATTCTTAATTATCTATTAACAAACTGATAAATAGACACAAAAGTAGATACTTTTTTTGTAAGCATGGGGCTTGCATTGTTATAATCTACAGTTTGTCTAATTGCTCTGAATCATTCAAGATGTTTGTCACTTGTAAACACTGCATGTTACACGATGGAGTCTCACTAATGAATTCTCTGCAGGTGTTCCACAGAGAGGGTTTTCCAGCTGGCTGGCCTGATTCTTTCTGAGCCTCTTCCCACTGTAACCTCACATTACCTCCCAAAGCCAAATACAGACATAAAGGTTTAACTGAAAAGCTTGACAAAATTAAATTAGTTATCGATGCATTTTGAGTCATTTTACCAACATGTGCAAACCATCCCCCCGACAGCTCATGTGTCTCTTTTGTGGCATGCTGGCTTTGCTGAACTGTGTCTAAGACAAATCTGTGTGTTCCAGGAGGAAACCGGCTGAGTCAGGAGGGAAACAAGGTGTTTGCTTTTCACCTGGGTTAGTCCGTACAGGATCATAAATCTCGTTGTGAAAGTATTGGGGCAAGTGGGTGGCGGGATGGGCTTGTGGTTAGTGGAACCATTATGTGACTGCAGGGATGCATCTCCACTCCCAGCAAGTCAGAGGCTTTGTACTTTAAACCAAGCTCGTGACCAAAAGGGCAGCAATAGATGAACATGTCCAGATTCTACCATCATTTTGGGAAATACGTGAACTAAACCAGATGGGAGTGCACTTAATTGAATGTATAAGTACTACCACAACAAAGAAAAATAGCTAAACACGTCTCTAATCAAATTAAGTTGCATTCATATCTGCATAATACAAAAGATGCTTTCACTGGAACTTGAAACCACAAAAAAGATCCATGCAGATTCAATTTAAAGTGAACTGTGTATCGTGGTTTTCATGTGGATGCAGCCACCCAAACTTTACAACAACAGCTAAACGACTCATGGAACATGACATTAATCATAGCCAACGAGCTGCCCCCCATACTTTCAAAACCCCAATCTAATCAAGAATCCACGAGACTTTCTGGAACTGGTTGTGCCGTGGAGGCCGTTCGGTTACGTAAGCCCTGAAGCACGTGGTTGCCACTGTTGCTTCTCAGTGGTTGGATCCTGGGACTTATTGTGAAAAGTTCGCACCTTCTATGTGTGCTTGCATGGGTTTCCTTGGGGAGCTCTGGTCTCTCCTCCCATCAAAAACTTGCCTCATTCACCTGTGACGGTGCTCTTGACTACAGTACTGGCTTACAGCTGCAGATGGTCCCCAGGCTTTGCAGTTCTGAAATCTCAGGATGGATTAAATGCAGGGAATGAGTTTCCCTATTGGGATCAATAAAACAGATCTTATCTCAGAGGATCCAATTCTAATGCTGAAGTGCCCCACAGGACACCCCCACAGATCCTATGTGTACAGGCCGATGGCAGTACAATCTGTGGAATGCATTTTAAATGCTGCATCAATAGTGTCACTCTCATAATC
Source organism: Aulonocara stuartgranti (assembly GCF_965226115.1). Taxonomy (NCBI): domain Eukaryota; kingdom Metazoa; phylum Chordata; class Actinopteri; order Cichliformes; family Cichlidae; genus Aulonocara; species Aulonocara stuartgranti. The sequence goes on from NC_138960.1 coordinate 34,015,175, forward strand.
TGACTCATTAAACTTTTAGTGTACAGCAAAACAAAAGAACTGGACTATGTAGCTGTATCACAAAAAGCAAAAAGCTTGGAGGCTTTTCCACATCAAAGCTTAAATTATCTCAGCTTTTACTTTGAAAATATGTATTCAATTCCTATAACTACCCCAGGACATTTATTTTGAAAGTCAGGCACTGCACGTCTTTGTGCATTGGTTTGCAGCGTTGTTTCAGAGAGCAGCAAAGGCAAGGATGATGTTTGACCTCAGGTTATTTGACTGATGACCATCTGTCCCGCTGTAGCTCCTATAAATCACAGCTACTCTCTTCTTTTGCTCTGATAATGACCTGCTCCGCCTTATCTTTCTTATCTCGGTACAACGTTGTGTAAAGTGCATGTGAAGAAAATGAAATCTGGCAATATGCAAATGAACAGCTGTGTGTCATCTGCATACAGACAGAAATAAATGTGCCTGAAGTTCTGCAGCTACCGTTAGAACATAATACATCATATTTCACCTCCGCTCTCCATGAGCTTGCCCTTCATTGGCTGATGTTAGCCCAATAAAACTCCAGTGTTCCCCCAGTCTCTCTTGCTCCCCTGTGCCTCTGCATCATTGCCACACTAGCCTGCGCCGAACGGGGTCTAAGACAAATCTCTGCGCTCCAGGAGGAAACCGGCTGAGTCAGGAAGGAAACAAGGTGTTTGCTTTTCACCTGGGTTAGTCAGAACAGGATCATAAATCTCTTGCTGAAAGTTTTGGGGCAAGTGGGAGGTGTGGGCGGGCTCTCATGGTGAGTGAAACCACGAGAGTCTGAAAGGATACAGCTCCACAGCTTCAACAGATCCTGAGATACAGAAATGTAATGATTGTACTGGTGAAGACCAGTATGGTGGTAGAATTACAACTTGATATGAAAGCTGGATTAAAACATGGAAAAAGAAGGAACTGAAGAAATCCGCTTAATGAAGTGAAACGGTAAAGTACACTGTTTTAGAAACTAAGACGATGGAAAACAATCTTGTGAATGTGCATCATGGTGGAGCTGCAGTAAGGATGTGGTTTTGGGAATGTTGTAACAAGTTACAAATTACTCTGGTAAAAATGTAACAAACGATGTAGCTTTCGAACTATTCCATTAAAATAAAGATACATTTGATTGCTTTATTTGGTTAACTATTGATTAACTGTTGATTTCTCAGGTTTGACATTGAGCTTTAACACTACTGGTACTTGTATCGATACCACCACATTCACAGCACAATATAGGCATTCTGTCCAAAGACATGGTCTCGGTGTGGTTATCGCACACACAGGTTGCTTACTGGAATGTGCGGTGATTTGATGAGATGGAGCTAAACAGAAGAACCCCTCAAAAGCAACAGAGGGATAAAAAACACTCCCACTCTTATAGATGCTGAACATCTATAAGGAACATAATGACTGGGGTTAACAGTGACCGGGATGGCGTCATCACCTATGAAGATTTAGACCCCAGAGGGTTAATTAAATACAATAATTCTTTCAGCAGATTTAGTCGTTTTTGACATCGGAGTTGTTGAAGTTTAAAGATAATGAATAAAGGCTGACAAGGACAAAAAAAATCTGTGGATGGGGAGATTAAGGAAGTTATTCTTTGCAGTATTACTTTTCCAACAGGGAGGCATCCATGGACATGCTGCCAGTCCATCTCAGGGACACAACACATGCTCAAATGCACAGCAGCAGCCAATCAAAATCATCCTTTAAATTAGGGCGCTTGTCTTTAATTGTGTGTGTGTCTGTGTGTGTGCTTACTATCTGGGAAACAGTTGTCAGGGTCCATCGCCTCTTCAGCCATCTCTGAGTACTCATCCTCTTCCTCTCCAGGCTTCCTCAGGTCCACCGTGCTGCCCTCTGATAGGCTGATGTCGTCTTTCGGCTGAATAAAACAAAAACAAACAACCAGTCATGGACTCATCACCTTCACCACATCGACCTGAGACTGGTTAATATCACCTACTCACGATTAAAATGAATAAATAAATAAAGAAGAATAGAAAACGCCTGCACAGATTAGGTGAGGGTGGGTTGGAAAGCAGCTTGCAGATGCAACAACTACTGTAGGAAGGTTAAAGACAATTATGTAACCTGCCCTATACTGGAGCTACCACTTGAATGCATGCAGAAGGGTACCAGCTAACAGGATTGAGCTTAACTCTGCGTCTTGCCTGAACTAATGTTATCTAATGCTAACAGTCAGTTTAACTCTGAGTGAAAGTATTCATTAGTGCCAATCATAGCACTAATGTGAGCAATCAATACACGTCAGCTGTTTTTAAATTATTCTTCTATTTTGTATTTATGAAAACAAAAATCATTCTGACTCAGAGTGTTTAAGCCAAACCACTAAAGGCTAATCAGTCTGAACATGCTGCCAACTGATAGGTCAAAAAGTGAGGTTTTTCAGTTGCTATTTAATATTTTCTCATTAACAGTATAAAAATGGCTGTAGTGGTTAGAACAGACCTGTTATGAAGAGTCAAGCTGAGTGTTTTCACTTTGACAACTGAGGTTAGGAACAGATTTTGAAACCACACACAATCCTGGTTACTCTTCCTTCTGACTCTTAGATTGACTTTAATTAACAAAACTGAGTTAATGTTGTATTAATTATGACTCAAAACTAGTGACTGAACCCATCAATCCAGTAGGAGTTCCCCTACTGAAGGAACGGGAAAAGAAAGATGAGTCTTCTACAGGTCGCCCCCTGTTGGCCATTAAAGAAGGTTAACGGTACTTCCACGCTGGCTCAGTGTTGTCATGCTTGTGAACTGAGGCATGCGCCAAAATCAATCGCTTTTCTAATCATATTCCAGCCCTGAAGCTGGATCAGATCTATCATTAACTATAAATACTTACAGGGGTGTGCTGATATCACAGTTAATGCTAACAGTGACCAACGCAACAACCATAACCACAACATAACACAACAAATACACTGTAACAGATTTAACCTCATAAAAAAGAAAAATTCTAGTGTGTAAATGATTTACGCAAGTCACCAAACTTTTAATCAAAGTCCTTGAAACCAGTGCTGACTATCAGCAGCCTCTTATTCTCATTCTCTGTTGTTATGTCCACCTATCCATCCACCCAAACCTCCTCCCTGCCTTTAAGGCTTTTAAATAACTCCACTTTAGCTCCAACCGGTGTTGTCATTTCTCTGTAATAAAGGAACACATTTCAGAGTGTGTTTTTAATAGTCCCTGGGCAACAATGGAGCTCTAACACACACACATACACACACACACACACACACACACACACACACACACACACACACACACACACACACACACACATACACACACACACACACACACACACACACACACGCACACACACACACACACACACACACTTGACATTTTCATCTGTTGACAATAAGAAATCACATCTCCAGTAAAGTAAGGCTTCCTGCTCGCATCTGAATTTGTTTTACTATGAGCGCTGTTCAAGCTGTTTGTATGTATTTGCGCGTTTTTTGTTTGTGCGATTGTCACTTTGCTACAGTCGAGGCTGAATGAGTCAGATTTAATGTTACGTAACTGACAGGAATCCTGGCTGAGAAAACAGAGAGACGCCACCTTCCAAACCTTCCCTCCCACCGCTAGGAAAACTGCCGTCTGTTCGATCTGGGCAAAACTAGACATTAGGAAATCCCCCCCCACCCCCACCTCTCACGTCCCCCCTCATCCCAGCGGACTTCAAAGGTCCCTGTTTGCTAAGCATCATGGGAGTTTAACTCTACAAAGGGACGAGAGAGATGAAGGGATAGGAAACAGGTTTTCTGTTGAGGCCTGAGGAAGGAAATTTGGCAAGTTTTGTTGACTGTCAGGACAAAAGACACAGCAGGGGTGTGAGTGTGTGTGTGTGAGTGTGTGTGTGTGAGTGTGTGTGAGTGTGTGGACAGGTGAGCTAACTACCTGTGTCAACAGCTAACTCATGAATACATTCAGAGTCTGGGAACAGAAAGCAGCCACTGTGACGAATGCCAGCCTTGGACACACACACACGCATGCAAAGGTGAAACTAAACAGACGTGAATACACGGCTAATCTCTGACACACACACACACACACACACACACACACACGTGAAGAGACGCACACATAAAGTGGATAATATAATATAACACACACGCAGCAGCCTTGGGCCAAAACCTCCTGACGGTTGACGTCTATAATGAGCGGTTTAAATGTATTTCTAGTCATAAGCTGTTTCTATTGTGGAGCCAGAGAGGAGCAGCAGGCAGCACATTCACGAACATTAGAGTCACGTGTAATCGGATTACTGTAATCCAAGTAAGAGAACAAGTACATAAAAAACAAAAATTACAATTAATGAAAAGCGTCTGTGCTTTGAGTGCATCAGCAGGTTTATTTAACACGTCTTCACTCAGTAGAAAAAGCTTTCTGTAATTCATCACTGACATCTGCTGATTTGAAAGATTCTGATGATGTTCTTTTAACCCTTTAAGACCTACCATAGAACCAAGTCCGCCAGAGCTTATATTATATTTTTACATGCTGTGGAGCCATTTCTGGGAGCATTTCAAGTTGATATACATCAATACAACCATTGGAGCCTAAATGTTAATAATATGTCTGCATCAAGTGCATAGTAATTACATAAATTGCAAAAAAGTGCAATAAACTACAAAAAAATTGAAAATCGTTTTCGTTTTTTTTAAACATATATTTCTAGTTAGAGAAATTTAAGAGGCTTATCCCTGAAAACTGTAAATACAAAAAAGTTGCACAAAATAGTTTCCCACCACAGGAAATTTATTTTGAGTGTCTTCATAGTTTTATTTTTGAAATGCACCAATTTTTATACACTGCAGGAAAAACGAAAAATAAATATTATAGTGCAAATTTGCAAAAAAGCAGCATATGCATCAAAATAAACAATTTCCAGCAGTGCAATATGAGTCCTCAGCATCCCAGAAACGACACAGAAAGTCATAAAGTCAAAGATAACTTTTAAAAAGACCAGTATAGGCTCATAAGGCCCTGATGGTAAAAAACGACATTTCTGTGAAAATGATGTCACTTCCGGTTTAGGGCAGGTCATGGTGGACATGCAATAGTTCGCGCTGACGTCTATTCCAACGTAGGAAGTGTTATGAACAGCTGATCGGATCGGCAAAGCGTGTTTCTGGAATATTATGTTTTTGTTGCTGCAAGTGCTTTTTATGCAGTTTTTGCAAAGCTATATGTGGAAGGAAACCGTGACCGAGGACAAGCTGATGGCATAAGATGTAAGTACAACTCCTCCGGTTTCATATGCAAAAAAATTATTGCGCTAGCTCACGTGATTGCAGTGCTACGGGATTTAAAAATAGTTACACAAAACAGAGCGTGCCCGCTCCGACCGGCTCTAAAGGGTTAAAGAAGACAAGTGATCAAAGACCATCGATAGCAGCTTTGTCTTTTGTTTTTGTCCACTTTATTAATTTAATGACAACAAAAAGTGAAGCTGACGTGGAAATAACTTAAAGCTGCATTCTCCTAGTGGCCAACAGGGGGCGATTCCTCTGGCTGCAGAAAGGCTTCCTGTGATGGTTCTCTTCTTATTTGTCCTTCTGTATTTTGTTGTAGTCTGCTCTCTGTGTTCTGGATTATTTCGTGTTTCTGTATGAGCTCTTCATATTTGTTAGCGTTATGTTCTGATTTTGAGCTTTTAGCTTTCCTGACAGCGTTGGAGTTTTTCCTTTTTTAAAATCCTGTAGTCCTGGGATACTCAATTAAACTTAAGGAGGCCCAGTTAGAGAAACGTCCTCAAACAAAGGTCCAGAATATCATAAAGTTTGCCATGCACTACAATTCAGTGCAAAATATTTTGAAGTATTTTATCCGATCAACAACTGGCTGTCGAGTAAAATAAAGAAAGCATTTCAAGAATGTTTATTATGAATTTTCATAATGACGTGGAGCGTACTCTAATAATAATTAAATATTAATAAAAAGTTATTTTCTTGTCAGTTAAATATTGTTTGCAAACAAAAGGAAAACAGCTTTTGAAAGTGTCTTTGAACAAAGTGCGTGATTTAAAATAATGTTTGAGTTTCCTCTAAGCTGCATTTGTGCGACTGGATTCTTCAGACTTCTGTGTCCGGTCTCCTCGCCGAGCTTCCTGTGTTCACAGCCGTTCTGAATCAGTCATTTAACTGTTTCAGGTATGTGATAATAGTTCTCCAACTTATGCTCCTTATTAGAATCAGAATTAGGATAACCCAGGGTTTGCTCATCATCTGCTGCCTCGGTCCGGCACTGCTGGTGGTTTCTAGATACCAAGATGGTGACAGGGAAAACACTTGGGGGTTCAACAGTTTATGGGCCAAAATTAAATATTTTGCAGCCCAAAATAAGCAAACGACTGAATTCTTATCTTAAACTCAACAAGATGGCAGCCCAAACACAAAAGCTTCAAAAGGCAGAAATCTGAAACCGATGGTGATGTCACAGAGGCGTAATCCATCTTTTATATACAGTCTATGCGTCTGAAACCCTCTGAATAGACAATAAATTGAAAATCCACAACAATGGAGTGTTTAGTTGTTTGTTCAGCAGGTAGCTGCCAGAGTGAAAGACATTTCATTCATTCATCAGCAAAGCCAAGCGTGTCGCATTGTTCGTCTTCACTAGGCAGGAGGAATGGCATGTCCACTACTAACGAGGACCAACACAACATTGTTTGTTCCCTGCAGTCTGCCCTTTTGTTTGTTTCAATCCAACAAATGCAGACATAAGATAGATTTTATATTTACACAAGGCTGAGAGAGAGACGGAGAGAGGGAAACAAGCGAGAAGGCAGCAGAGATGGATGCAGGCAGAAGTGCAGACTCTTACATTTAGGCAGATGAGCAGCTCCAAGTGGAGAAACATCTTCTGCAGCACAAAATAATGACATCACACATGCAGAAAACAGCTGAGCGAGCAGGTCAGGAAACACACGGCGCGTTGGCCGGTCGGGGTGAACGTGGACATACGGCAGGACGGTTTATGCTTCACAGAGAAGGCAGACCATGTTCAATGCATTGAATTTAATCAATTCACTTCAGTTTTATTTGTACAACACCAGATCACAGCAACAGCTGCCTCAAGGTGCTTTATATTGTGAGGTAAACACAACTGAAAATACAGACAAGCCTTAACGAAGGTGAGAAGGAAAAACCCTTTTTTACAGAGAAAGCTTTGAAGAATCACTGCATGTTTCGTGCTGCTCATGCAGCTGCTGTAGAAGCTTCTGGAGCTTTATTAAAATGACATTTCCACCAGTCACTGACAGCAAACTAGAACATAATTCCCCTTCTTTCAATGCATGGCAGTCCCAGGACCCAAACGAAGCTAATATACACTGATTTAATGTGGGGATCATGTCACATGATCGCCTGGGTTCCTGTGTCTTTACATCAACAGCAGAAGTTTGAAAACGTAGGAGTTAAAACCGATCTTTGCTTCTTTAGATGAAACCGTATGTCCGGTGCTGGTCCTGTGGGTGAGGATGCCTTTCTGTGTTTCTCTGAAGTAACTCTGCAGAGCTGCAGCTCGAGAGCTCATCGACATCCAATCCGGGAGGTTTTGATGTCGGCCATTTCATAACAGACAGGAGAAATCAAAGCCAGGCCGCCGCGTCCATTTCCCACCACCTGTCTCTGCAGACAGCACCTGGACATCTGCTGGCGGGGATCCTGAACTATACCGGGGTCAGAGGTCACCAGCTTGAGACTGTGGTAGCAGTCGGGGTCACAGTGAGTTTTACTAGCTGACATTTAAGGGCGCGCACACACACGCGCACACACACTCAAACAGCTGTGAGGACAGGGTACAGCTGGCACAAACAGAGGAAAGTCACACACATGCTCAGCTGTTTCTACATTCATGCCTGTAAGAGCCAACCAGCTTCAGTCCACTCGTGCTTTTCCTTATGTTGCTTATTTGTCTCCTGCTTCACTGGTGGATGTTCAGACCAAACATGGCCAAAGCTTCAAAAAATGACATCAGTGCACTGAAAAGCAATCAGCAAGCGATCTTTTTTCTGCTTTCTGCTCTATATGATGTCACAAAGACAGGACATCCTTAATATGGTCGTCTCAGGCACAGAAGCTCCGCCCACCTGCAGTTCAAACCCTCTTTGTGGGAAGAACTGAGGGGCTGCATCGAAGCCCAGTATGAGATCAGTGTGAACTGTGCAAAGCTGCTGTAGTAAAGTCACAGAGTGAAAACACGGAGCTGGAGCTTTAACCTAAAGTCCGACTCCAGCGTTTGCCTCGCAGGCGTCCTGACGGTGGAGCTGTTTCTAAATGATCTAAATAAAGAAGCGCGCTGCGGCTCACTCAATAGTTTTCCAACAACAGTGTTGGTCTTTAGCTCGGAGAAATCAGACATGTCAGGCTTCTTGGATTCTTTGTTTTAGCCCAAATCACAGCGTGGACACGGAGTTTTTATGCCTAAACCAAAGCAACAGTGACAGTTTCAGCTTTTGTGTCAATCCTCGGATGTGTTTGTGTCTCTGCCACCATCCTAATGTGAATTTGTTTTTAAAGCAGCAGTGTCCCTGTACGCAGCTGATCTATGCAAATCTACACGGTTACATTTTAACCGCAGTGAAACATGTAAAGCTCATTTAGAGTTGTTTAGGACGAGCGTGTAAAAGGCTGCAGTGATGCTGCAGGGATTCGCTGCATTCTTGAAATGTTTTGGACCATTTGAATTATGAAGCTTTTAAACAAGAGCAATTTTGACATTAGAGTCGTTGGGAGGTCGAGAGGTGTTATAAAAGGAGCCAGAATGCTTTACAGCAGATTATTATGAAGCTTCGTGATGGTATCCAGGCTGCAGCCGTTGCGTACCTGAAGTACCGAGCTTAGAAAACACAAGCAAACAATAAATCACAGGAGCTTTTATTTGGCGAGAACAATGCCGTCTTAATAACACTCTTAAATTATTTAAAACTTTCCCATCCAGTCGGAGCAAAAGGATCTAAAGGTCAACTGCCAATGACTGCCACTTTGGTGACCTTTGACCTTAGCTGTTGACCATGGGCATGACGACCAGCTGATTCCAATCTTTTACAAGACAGTAAAAAACCACATTCAGTGATTTATAACACCATTAAAGGCTCGGTCAGCTATTTAATCATTACATAACCAAACCAAGGGTCTATTAAAACTGGAGTGCCGGAGCGGCTTAACAGCTTCTATTTACAGTGAGCTGTTTGTGTACTGGAAATAAATTACATACAACTGAGCTGGCGGGAGTGGGGAGATGGGCCGAGAGATATAGAGAGTAGCAGAGGAGAGAGAGAGGACGACAGCAGAGGGGAAAAACAAGGAATTACAGCTGGAAGAGACGTAACAAGAGGGAGATGAATGGCTGCGGTGGCTTTGTTAGCTTCACTACGACTGATCAGCTGTCGCAGCTGCACATTTAAAATAAAGAATTTTGGCCTTTATTCGGTTACATAACAGACTCTATACAATTATTGATATTCGAGGCCGGCTAAAGAGTGAGTGAAAGTGATAATAAATAATAGTTAAAAATCATAAAATGGTAACCCCACTTGGAAGTCAAACCCTCGTCTCCTGAGTGGAAGTCTGTGGACTGCGAGCTTCTCACCACACAGCAGGAGAAAACACGTTTCTGTCAAACTAATGAACATGAAAGACTCATGAGTGCCTACATCAGCCCGTCCCAAACTTTAACCTTGACTCTGAATCATCAAGAAACGGGCCAGAACAATCTGCAGCTAATCTCTACTGTTCTGCTAAAGCTGAACATGAAAGACGCCACTTTGACTGTAAAGACAGAGACACACCCTGAAAGACCCACAGAGGGAGAGGGTGCTATAGAGATTGAAAATGTGACGTCATTCCGGGGTAAAACCGCAAAGGATTGTGGGAACGAGTGGCAGGCGATACTAGCGCACGCAGGCTTTCACATGAAAACAGTCACACAGCGATAAAAAGAAACACAAAGAATGGCAAGAAGCTGTTGTATTATTAACTGCAATAGCCGGTCGCATGACAGCCACAGGAAGCCGACGGGTAAAGTGATCGGTTTTTATCGGATTACGTCGTTGAAGAGAAATTGTTCGAGCCACGTTTCCGAAGTAACAAAGAGCCGACGGATGGCCTGGATTGCAGACCAAATATGACGTTTCAGAACACTCCAGCTCACGTGTTAGTCTGCTCCAAGCATTTCCACAAAGGTAAGTCTGCTGTTGTAGTTATTACGTAATTTTTCATAACATAATTGTTGATGTAGGTTACAAATAAGTCTTTATTTGAATTGAATTTGTTGCGCTATGCTGCTTTGTTCACTATAGCTTTGCGGGCTAATGTTTGTTGTGTTTTGTAGGAAAACCAGCCTACAAAATGCTGGAATGTGATCCAGACTGGCGCCCTCTATCAACCTGGGTCAGACCGAGTTTAAAGCTGCTACCATAGCCAGATTTGATCGGTTAAGAGAGAGAGCGAAATCAAAACAGCCACGAAAAGTCCTGCATATATGTGTCCAAGTGTTGTATTGAAGCAATCCAGTGATGATTAACTGTTTTCCAGTATGTTGTTTTGCAATGTTGTTGGATGTTTTTTTGCATTGTTGATTTGTTTTTCATCGAAGCAGCTAATAAAGCACCATTGAATACAATTTGGGGTGGCTGTAGCTTAGGTGGCAGAGCAGGTCAGCCACTAATCAGAAGGTCGGTGGTTCGATCCCAGGCTGCCTCCTGGCTGCATGCCCCAGGGCAGCTGTGGCTACAATGTAGCTTGCCATCGCCAGTGTGTGAATGTAGTGTGAAGCGCTTTGGGGTCCTTAGGGACTAGAAAAGCGCTATACAAATGCAGGCCATTTACCATTTACAATTTTGCCTCTTTCTTATAAGATTCTATAATAGAATGAAACAATAATGCCAGTTATAAACAAAGATAATAACTGAATGAATTACGATTAAATTTTATTTCTATTAGATCTGAAATGTTGTGTAACACTACAACCTGAAACAACAATTAGATTGCGTTGGCCTGTACAGGAGATAAAGGACAAAAATGTAACAACAGCTGTGAAATGGAATAGTCCAAATCACCAAAGTAAACTGGACCTGGGCTTGTTGCAGGGATCTGAAGTTACTAAACATTTTGTGAGTGTATGCACTCACACTTAGGACCATATAATAGTAAATATGTGCGTGATGAAAGCTGGGCAGCAGGCTAACGTCCTTACTCCACTCTGTATGCTTATATGGGTCTGACCCTTTCACTCCTTTGATTTTTTCGTCGTACTTTTTTTTGTTTTGCCTTTTCGTCAAGTCTGTCTTTGTACGGAGCTGCCGTGTTCTCCGTCGTTTTGTACATCACTGTTTTTGGGGCAAATAAAATGCAAGTAGGGATTAAAACCGGTGCTGGAAATACTAGCGCTTGATGCAGTGTTTTGATTTTGTTGCCACGGGTACCCACAAAGCAATGCACAAAAGTCACGTGGTCTGTGAATCTCTATAAGTAAACCCAGGCTCAGTGTTAATATGGAGGTGTTAGCTGTGGATTGAGGTCGGTGTTAAAGCAAAACAAACAGATATCAGCCACCTGCAACCCGAGCTCTGAGTGACAGACTGCTACGCAACTGCTACACCGATCACACTGTCTCCATCCCCGGCTTAACTTTACTGCTCTCAGCGAGGTTCATATCTGTCTGACTTTTATCTTAAATATCACAGTCAGAACACACAACGTGGTTATGATAGTTGTTCTCCTTTAAATGTATTGTGTGAATCATAAAAGTCAAGTCAAAGTTGAGCCAACATGCCACGTCATGGCTGAGCAGGGATTGGAACCATTGGGGAACACGTTACAGAAGTACAGAACAGTGTTTTTATAGAGTCTAAAGTTGGACAGGACTGACTCATTCTTAGAGCCTGCCTCAAGTGGACACTGGAAGAACTGCAGGTTTTGTAGATGTCCACAGCTTTGATGAAACATGAAACACAGTGTAAAAGACAGAGATCAAGAACCGCTACTTCCATTCTGGGCATTAAGTAAAACAGATTCATTCTCTTTTTGCAGTGAAACGGGGAATAATATGACTTCTTATCACTGGATTCCCGCCCTTGACCCCGACACTAAACCACAGACTGGTCCGGTCGGCGCTGACAGCTCATGTTCATCTAAGCCTAACTACACATCGCAGAGAGAGCGACGTGGAGCTACACCTGACCCCAGCTGCTGACTAATGTTCAGATCTCAGCAACACCTTCTTGCTGGTGCATTATTTAACTGCGTAACTAGGTCACGAGCTGGCCAACACGCATTGTCTGACATAATAAAAAATCATTGTTCATTCATGTTGCTGAGCCAGCAAGAAGGCTTGCCAAAAACAACACCGGCATGAATTATTTAGATGTCAAAATATTACGTATTTAACAAAAACACAGCAGCCATGTCTATTACTCATGGTCAAACCCCCAGTGTGTGTGGCTTTGTCTGAGACGCTGGTGATGACGCTGAACAACGTCACATCGCCGCTGCCTCCGCTCATCTGCAGATAAATTCTGAGCATGCAGGTGATTGGGGATGCTGCAGGACACCAGCTTCTTCGATTATAAAGCATAAAAATATCAGAACAGCCGAGCACAGATTAAACGGGCAGGTTAAACACCACCTGTACAAAGACTGTGCATCATAAACTGTATTTGTGAAGTGTGCACACTCTCAGGCGCCAGATTGGCCGCTGAGTGCAGCTAACATTAGCAGGTTAGCATCCACGTCCCTGTGCTGATTGTAGTCACACATCGCTGCGGTCGAGTGGATGTATATCAGCTGTCACGCTGACTCTTTCCAAGGTTTCTTCACAGAGAGAGAGAGATGCTGCTGCCTGCTAGATCCCTAACATGTCAGACCTAACTTTCACCCAATCAGAAGGAAGTTGGCCCAAAGGTGGGGCAGCCTTAAAGGGAAAGGATGTAAAATGTTATTTTTCAGACAGGGGACGAGCTGAGGGGTTGCACTTGGGTCCAGGATGAGTTAAAAAAGCTAAATCATGCAAAGTTACTCCAAGTAGATCCAAGAATAAAAAATTGCAGCTAAAAACAAGCAGAATAGATCAATACTCATCTAATCTAATAAAGTGCTTCCAGCATTGCCTCAGCTCTGCCTCACAGGAGGAGCTGTCCTGGCAGGGGGAAGCTGCTGCTGTGACTGGCTCATGGATCTGTTGCAAACTAAATGTTGCAATAAAGAAATGTCTTTAATACTTTTTCAAAAACAAAGCGTTTCTCTGGCAACACGAAAAACCAGCTAAATAAGTCTTGTTACAGTTCAAATGAGTTCAATCTCAGTCTACGTCTGAGCCCTGCCAGTCAAAAGCTCAGACCTCAGACTGCTCTAAATGACTGGCTACTACATTTTTTTTCTACTCTGAGATCTTTATGATGTCAAAGAGAAATGATTTCACTTATGTGGTCATCTTAGCCAAAGTTCTTCTAAACAAAAGGAAACCAGCTAATACCAGCATTCAGAAAGGAGCTGTCCAGAGTGTGAGCACAAGCATTTAGTGACTGGCAATGCAACCCACATTTTCTCAAGTTATCCCAGATTCGAGGCAAGCGACAGAAGTGACAACCAATGAGAACGAAGGATGCCGTTGATTGACTTATGAGAGGGTGACAAATACATTTAAGGGTTGCCTGGGCCCAGAATGTCTGCTGAGGATGCATGGTGAACGGACTTCCTGTGTGGATGCGCGTTCATTATAAGACAACAGTGCTACAGGAAGTGCTGAGCTACGGCCATCCCCAAATTAAACCCCAAAAAGAAACTTTCTAAAACAGAGATGCTGGAAAAAACAGGGTCATTTTATAATGGTGGTGATCCCTCCCCACAACCAGAGTGGACGAACCAACGAGCTTGTTAAACTCAGAACAATGGAAACCTCACAGCTGGAGAGTGTTTGTTTCCTTCTCTGTCTCTCGTAATTGTTAAATATTTCAGGGGGTTCGGGAAGAGGGTTGGTCACGTCAGGAAACACGTCGTAGCTCGCTGACGGTAAGTCAGCACTGTTCAGTTTACAAACGCTCGCATTCAGCTGGGAGGATTTCAGGCGATCTGAGGGGAAATGAGACAAGCAGAGTAACAGGTAACGGGAGGAAGACGAGGAACGATGCATCAGTGCGTGCCTGTTCTTCTCTTTTCTGCTGAATGTCCAAGTGAATTAAGAAAAAGGAATAAAGGGAATGAGATGTTACAGCAGTGGCAGAGAGAGAAAACAGCCCTCTTGCATCACACACACACGCACGCACACACACACACACACACACAGGAAACAAAGCTTGATGCTAAGGAGTTCTGAAAGCAGCGATGCTCTGAGTCCCTCTCTTTCTGTTGTCCCGCCCTCCAATCCAGCCTCCCGTCTCAAACAGCGTTAGCGTATCCATCTCTGTGAGGACGACGCTAACCTCCAAATGATTCTGCTCTAAAACCAGATTCGGACGCTTGGACGGCTCCTCTGAACCTCCAGCAGATGGTGATCGGACCCTCACCCAGACCCGTCCTCACAAACATATACATGTATTTACACCACCACCCCCATCCCCCTCTCTGGCTCAACAGCAGCTGATTTAGGGGGAAAATATGTTCCTGAGCTTTGTTCTATTTATGCTGCCCTTTCACATTAGGTCACAGTGTGTATCTGTGTGTACATGTGCCGCAGCTCTCGCTGTATTTGCATGTTTCACCTCGCGGCTAAATGTCTACTGCACCACGCAGTGGATACAGAAATCCTGTAAAGCTAGAGCAGAGCAGAGGAGATCTGGTACTCGGCTGTTTGTAGGCGTGTTCAGAGCTTGTAAACAAGTCAGTGACTCTCACCTGTTTTTCATGCTTGTGTTATGTTAACACCCTGAGCTACAGCCATGGCTACCAATGGCCGCCCCTCCCTGAGGCCGGTTCTATTGGAGATTTCTTCCTGTCAAAAGGGTTTTTTTCCTTCCCCCTGTTGCCAAGTGCTGCTCAAAGTTCGTGTGATTGTTGAGGTTCTCTCTCTAATACTGCACGGCCTTTATTTTTCAATATGAGGCAGCTTGAAAAGACCGATGTTGTGAAGAGAACTGAGCTATGGATTTTTAATAAAGCAACCTGTGATTACATGCGCTTGATGTGAAAGTAAATGGTTAATGTGGAGATCTCGAACTACTAAACGGTACAAACACACAGTCTTCCTTTTTCTTTCTATGAAAATTATCTTTGAAATGGATGGACTGAGACGAAACACACACACACACACACACACACACACACACACACACACACACACACACACACACACACACACACTCAAAGTAAGAGGGTCCCTCAGACAGAATTGGAGGCCTCCGGCAGTGCATTATGGTCCAGCATTTTTCTCACTCTGCTGTGCTGCGTGTGTGATGTGTTTGTGCTAAAAGGGTGTTATTCAGACTCTGCGTGCCTCTGTGTGTGTGTGTGTGTGTGTCCTGCCTCACTTCATCTATTCATAGGACAAAAAGTCCGACTGAGCCGCAGACACCGTGTGTGTCTGTGTGTGTTTGTAAGTTCTTTGTACGACTCTGTGTCACATTTTTCAAACAGTGTAATATCTCCTTTAGGAACAAAACTCATAAAACTAAAATTTCTTAGTGTGTGTGTATGTGTACCGAGGAAGGAGGAGAGGAAGAAGAGGGAAGAGGAGATGTTTCGTCGTTTCCTCTCTCTTCTCTTTGTATCTAACATGAAATGACAGATTTGTGTCATGTGTGTTTGCCTGTGTGCGTCTATGCGTGTGTGTACACACCTGTGCTGACTCGGTTCATCATCACCTCTCCTCTTTAATCATGTTGTGCACCTGTTCTCCTTCTCACCCCCTCCCTCCCCATCCATGTCCTTCTATCACCATCATTTCCAGCCTGGAGGAAGGACCCTAAAAAAGCGATCCCAGCTCGAGGTAGTTGTGCGTGCACGCAGCGAATAGAAAGATTGTGGAACATCTTAAGTTATTCTTACAGATATTGAGCAGAAATCTTGCTAAAGTTTGCTAGAAGTTGCAGATAAACAGTTTGTGGAAATGAAACTGATTTTAAGAAAGTGCTTCCTTACACAGTTTCCTGTGTTTTTGATGCTCCTGCATCGTATTAATGCTCCAGTGCAAACGTCAGTCACGCTGTGATGTAATAGCTTTTTAGGAAAACGTCTTGAAAGTAGTCAAACCTAAACCTGACCTTTAACAGTGAAGAGCAGTGTTGGTCAAGTTACTTGAAAAAAGTAATCAGTAACTAATTACTGATTACTTCCCCCAAAAAGTAATCCCGTTACTTTACTGATTACTTATTTTCAAAAGTAATTAATTACTTAGTTAGTTAGTTACTTTTTAAAAACACGATTTACAACCTGAGTAGGTGATAAAGCGATAGATCTTTCAGCCCAATTCTACTTTTTCTGCATAATCCATCATACAAAATGTAATCAAATGGAAAAGTCTCTTTTTAAAACTTGTTTTATTAGTTTTAATCTTTTAACTTTATGCATCAAGCAAAAATTTAATTATATGCAACATTCTCTGACCGGAAGAAATTTGTTTAATATTTAAAGCTATTTTCTGCACATTCCAGCACATAAAATAAAATATTTTGTGTGTTTACACTCAGTCTTTCAAATAGATGCAAGTAAAACACAGCAGAAAATAAATAAAGTCAAAGACTCAGCGGTCCTGTTGCTCTATTTTCACCTGTAAAGCAGGAGTGGGGTAGGCGGAGGTTTACCCTGGTGCAGGTGTGCCGCGGTCACTGGAAGAATCCGCGAGTTTCTCTGTGAGTTTCCCATTACGTCGTAGCTACTCGGTGCTTGCTTGGAAGTTTAGGGTTTTTTTCTCTGTAAAAAGAATTTTTCTTCCCACGCACAGCGGACACTAATGTTTTTGTCACTTTTTATGGAATCAAACTCAAAGTAAGGTCAGTACTTCCACGCTTTAAACGCTGCACGCTCATACTCTCTCCTGCACTCGATATGTGATCCACTGTTGATCTGCACACAGCTGTTGTCACCAACGGCGCACTCGCTTACGTCACTGTCATGAGACATTCTTGCAAAAAAATCACGGTTTTAGTAACGCAGTAACGCAGCGTTCCTACGGGAAAGTAACGGTAATCTAATTACCGTTTTTGCAATAGTAATCCCTTACTTTACTTGTTACTTGAAAAAAGTAATCAGATTACAGTAAGGCGTTACAAGTAACGCGTTACTGCCCATCTCTGGTGAAGAGTCAAATGTAATGACTTACACAAACGGGAGTAACATGCAGTACTGAGCATACGGTTCATCAGAGTAAAGCTGAAGGACAGCTGAGCTCAAAGTAATAATCCTAATAAGCCAACAGCGCCGCACCTGCCTGACTTATTTCGATTATTAGAGCATTTGAAGCTCTGAGCTGTTGTGACTCAACAATAGGGACTCGTGAGCTTCAGCCCTCACTGGGAATCTCAGAGAGTTCCAGGTCAGCTGGGATTTATGTGCCGTCCAAAGTGCTCTTGGACTGCAGCCACGTTTTTATTAAACTGCCTATAACTAATAGCAGTAAAGTCTTCACTGCATGCTAACGTACTGGGAGGACGCTCGGCTTTACTCAGCAGAAACGATGAGATGGCAGCTGCTGGGCTGAGCGTGCTGCCAGCAGCTGAGCCGCCGCAGACGCGCTGCACAGATTAGTCGAGCTGAAAAGTGACATCGAGCCTGCACGGGATAATTAGAAGATGAAAACAACACATGAAAGCAGCACATGAGCCGTGGTAAAAATGGTCTGCACATGCTCAGATCAATCATTACGCACGTTATTGACTGGAGGCAGCAGCACTGATCAAAGCTTACAACCTTTTTATTAGTGTTTCATCAAGTAAATTCACATTTCCTCTGGAAACACTTTAGCACTTTAAGTTTTAATAATCCAATAAATCTGCTGCCTGGTCAGTGCTTCTGCTTTTTTCTGTGTAACTTATAATGGAATACTTTTAAGTAACTGTGAATATTTCTTCTAATAATCGTTTCACGTGACTCAGGATGTTACGCCAGGCTTTTGTGCAGCGCTCTACCTGAAAGACGGGAAAAGGTAAAGTTTTGCACAAAGTACAAATGTTTCACTTCATAAGGAGAAAGAAAGGATAACTCATACTTTTGTGTGTGGCTTTGTCTACTTAACTTTAATCAGCACAGGTGTTTTAAGCGACTGTTGTTATTATATTACTTGTAGTCATATTTGCAGTTACACATTCTTCCCAGTAGGAGGGGTCTGAGCCATAAACTGTAAATAAAAGATGACCACTGTTTCCTGAAGTCCCAGTTTGGTGCGCTAGGTGAGCAGTTCTTGCTGTTTGCCTCTTGATGTTTTAAAAAAAATCATTTTAGTATGATAAATATCTTGGGATGGCTCAAAAGATGTACAAGTTGCTGTCCGTACGCAACTTGTACATCGCACTGTAAATCATTCCCTGCTTTACGCTCCTTTCTGACCCTAATGCTGGGCTTACACTGTGCGATTTTTGGCCCATTTTGAGCCGATTTTTGAGTCGTGCGACCGTTTTGGCGATCGGCCCGATTTTGGCCTTCATCGTGCATCGTGCATCGTGTAGTATACGTGGGGTAACGAGATGCGATTGACACCTCACGACCAGCTCCCGATCATCAATCGCTTGGTCGTGAGGGTGTCACCGCAGTTTGCCACACTGCGCACGCGCAAACACAAATGTCAGCGAAAAAGACGGCGTAGCACGGCAGTGCAGCGTGTGATCTGGACACAAGCGATGGAGGAACAACTTGTAGAACTTTGGAAAGCTCATCCGAGCCTTTTCGATGTGGCCTCACAAAATTATCACGACCACAACAACCGTGAAAATAGTTGGATCTACATTGCTGCTCAATCACAGCTGCCTGATCAATGTTTTCCATTAGCAATTTAGCAAAGTTGATGGTGGTGGTGTGTCTGTGTGAGTGAAAGACAGAGAGAGCGCGAGCGACAGATTTTCTGTTATAACCTTCATGTTATGGACGCACAGTGTGAGCACTCAGGTCGCATCAGAGCATCGGGCCGTATAGTGTGAGACCTGCATCGTGACCTATGAACTTCTAACCCCTGCGAGTAAATCGTACAGTTTGAGTAGGAGCTGAATCGCGCGACTGAAAAAATCGCACAGTGTAAGCCCAGCATAATCGGGGACCATGACATACAAGATAAATATCGTGATGTGTTGAATAAATCTTTAAACCATAAACATGTTCACTGAAGTCAGAATTTGTGTGTTTTTACCACTAACTTTTACACAGCAAGACTTCATTTTCTAAGCACAGAAGTCGCCCCCTGCTGGACATTAGAAAACTGTAAATTTACAGACTTGGCACCAGTGAAACAGTTACAGTAACACAACATCATTTCCACGAGCACCGGTTAAAAACCAGCTGAAGCTTGTTACAGCACAGATGGGTCAAATTCAGCTGAATCAGCATCCTTCGGATAAAAAAAACAATGAAATGCATGGAAAAGAATATTAGTTAAATATATGTTGTTGTGCATTTACTTAAGTATGTAAGTCTGGCTTTTTAAGATGAGCTGTAAGTGTTGAGTGGCAGATGGCGGTGCACCTGTAAGGGTTAATGAACTGACCTGAAGACAGACCAGCCGACAGACAGCCAGTTGTTAGAAGGTAACCTCGGGGGGGAACAGCAGCTGACTCATCCTCACACCTGAGCTTCTTACGTCACACACAGGTGTGTGTGTGTGTGTGTGTGTGTGTGTGTGTGTGTGTGTGTGTGTGTGTGTGTGTGAACCAG
Organism: Aulonocara stuartgranti; assembly: GCF_965226115.1. NCBI lineage: Eukaryota > Metazoa > Chordata > Actinopteri > Cichliformes > Cichlidae > Aulonocara > Aulonocara stuartgranti. Next base: position 34,035,027 of record NC_138960.1, read on the forward strand.
AAAACCTCAGTTGGCTCAGCACAGAGTCAGTTCTCCTCCCTACCTCCTCCCTCTCCTCCTCCTCTTCTTCCTCAGAACCCTCAGTCTGTTCCTCCTCTCCCTCCCCATCCTCTTCCTCCTCTGGGAACTCTACGTCCGACTCTCCGGGGGCGATGGGGACGCTGATGGTCAGGTTGGGATTCGTCATGTAGCTGTCATCCTCCGGCACCACGTACTTCTCCACGTGACGCCCTGGGATGAAGAAAAAGATGGATGGATGAACTAATGGAAATATTTTTATCCCTACCTTTCTGCAGGATTTGTTTTATTTGATTTTTTATGAAAGTTGATTTCTAAACAGTTTAGAAAATCCAAACTCAAGGCCGTAGATGGTCAGACAGCGGGGCCGCGTAACAGTCTAAGACTTAGAAGATCTCTCTAAGAAGTTCAATAAAATGAACTTCATGTCTACATATTAGAGGGTCTGCTTCCACCAAGTTACTTGCCCAAGGACACAACGACCGAGACTGTCGGAGCCATCCCCAACCCCCGGGCCACAAACCAGTACCGGTCGTTTAGTACCGGGCCGCGAGAGTTGAGTCTCGGGTGTGAAATTCATGGTTATCAGGGCTTTTAACGTTTTTATCGTTATCTCAGTTTCACTGGGTCTTTTCACGTGTGTTATGAATAAATCTTCATTTTTTTGGTACCGGTACTGGTTTTATTTTGTCGGATTTATCCGGCACACCTTAAAGGCCGGTCTGTGAAAGTATTGTCGGGCATAAACCGGTCCATGGCACAAACAAGGTTGGGGACCGCTGCTTTAAATAGATCAAGTTAAGTCTTAAATGCATTTCAAAGATGGAACTGCATGAATGCCACATGCATGGAAGCTTAATTTACTAAAAATCCCATCATATTTTACCAGATAAGACTTCAGCGTAGTGACTGAGACCATATCCACATCAGGAAAGTCCTTCCTGGGGTCTGTGGCCATTTTTTTAAGAGACTTCTGCACAATCAGACTTCTGCTGCTCCTCTAACAGACTGATTTATTTGGGAGGGAACTAAACTACTTCATGGAAACTTCTCTTCAGCTCATTAAAAACATTCACTTTTGCCATCAGACCTGGAAGTTTCATGTTTTTGGTTTAATTTTAAGAGACACACCTGTCAATAATAGTTGACGGTGACCTTTGATGAAAATCTTATTTAAAGAAATTGATTTAGCAGCTTAATCTCATTTGTTAATTATGTACAAAGACTTTTTGAAAAGATGTTTGTTGTTTAACTGCTTCACACGGCTGATTGCTGTTTATGTGTGACTGCTTCTTGGCTGAGGGCAGGAACTTCCTGGAAACAAAGCTGGTCGGCTTTGAGTGGCTCTCACCCAAGAAGATGCTTGGCACACAACCATCAAATGGCAAATTAATGTGTTTATATCTTTTATGGATCGGCAGCTTATAAATACCAGATATTTTTACTCTTAAATCTCAGATGTCACAGTGCCTTACATGCATTAAACTGAGAAACAGCCGCAGCTACATGACAGCAGTCCAAGGCTGGTTACTGAAAGGTGGAAATTAGCCAGATGAGGAGGTCATTGTGAATTCTAACAAAGGTAACACGAGAGGACGAGTACATCCGATCTGTGTTAGTGTGCGACAGAAATAATCTCTGAGGTATGTCACCTATGACAGCACCGTTGGCCTCCGTGTGGATGGTACTGAGGCGTTTCAGCTTCATCATGGCTTTGGCCTCCTTTCGCTTCTGACGACGACGCTTCAGGTTCCCATTAAAAAAATCCACCACCTGAACCACAGACAACATGAAGGAAAACACAGTGTGAGACAGAACGAGCTCTGTGGTAGTTTACAAAGTGACGCACAGACGGGTACCTGTCTGCGGCACCAGGCCAGGCCCCGGGTGATCCTGTGAATAGCGATATGCAGGTTGTTCATCTCCCCGTCGTCGTCTGGAGCCGAGAGGTTGTCAGAGCTGAAACTGCTGAGGAGCAGAGCCAGGAAGAGGTTCAACAGCTGGAGACACAGAGAAAGACAGCGAGGGAGAGACGCTGAGTTTAGAAATTCAGTTTGTAAGACAAGGTTCAAACGTGCATCAGGACTCTCGCCTCTCCTTCTCTTTGACGTCACGGTTTGCTGAACTGAACTGTGGGTGCGGTGTGAGCGTTGAGAAAAGTTCAACTGTTCAGGCTTTCTTTTTTCAAAAATGATCTTCATTAGTTAGCACTGATGGATATTTGCTGACTTCGCCAGTAAGCACCGAAACACCAGGGTTTCTCCCCAGAGGCTAAATCTGCGTCTTCGCTGCTGTCTGCACTGACCTCTAAAGCTAACAAAGACAGAGCATGGCACAAATCCAGCTGAGTCTCAGGGAAAGCTCATTAATATTTCAGGTACTTCGACATAAATAAGTTTTAATCCACTTTTACAATTTATCCTCTGGAGACCATGCATGTGTGAAGATCTTCAAGGTTGTTAGGAGCCATTAACCCTCCCTGTCACCCAGATGTTCCCAGTTGCTTCCATTCTCTCATCCTTTATTCTTTAGTTAACTCATTAAACACACACACTTACACACTCGCACACACACACAGCCTGTGTGGCGTCACAGTGTCCACGGAAGGTTGATTGCTCAGTGTGTGCTGAATAATGCCTGAGGCTCTTAGTAACTGATCACCAAGCCGGAGTGCTGCTCTTAGCCAGATTGCTTCTCTTTAACCACAACTCTGTGTGTGTGTGTGTGTGTGTGTGTGTGTGTGTGTGTGCGTGTGTGTGTGTGTGTGTGTGTGTGTGTGTGTGTGTGTGTGTGTGTGTGTGTGTGTGTGTGTGTGTGTGTGTGTGGTGACAGGTCAGGTGGCTCAGGTAGCAGCTTCCTGCATCTGTCTGATTTCAGCCAGCAGACCTCACAGCAGCAGACAGGTGGGTTTGTTTCATGCTCAGAGGCACTTCGGCAGGCCTTGCTATGCTTGTAACATAAATGACACCATGAGCACCACAACCGGCAGCACGGGTCTGTCTAACAGAACAGCCTACCAGATCAAAGTGTGCAAAGTGTGAAGCTGGAAAAGTTATAAAGGGTTTATCTTCAGATGTAAGATGAGGACTCGCTGCTCCTTTGTGTTGATAAAGAGCCCGATGAGGTGCTTTAGATCATAACGGTCCTGGATGCCCGCCCCCTTGGAGTTTTTTGGGGTGCATCCAACTGGGAAGAGACCCCGGAGTACTCTCCATAGAGATTACATATCTTGTCAAGCGTGGGATTACCCAGAAATAACTGGAAAACATTGTTGGGTAGAAGGGTGACCCAATTTCAGACAAATGAAGGAAAATGTATTAAATGTATTTTTATGGTTTATGAGACCATCTGAGCAAATTTTCTCCAATAGCAAAGGGTTATCGTCATAGTCAACCAAAGACATGTTGGAGAAGTTCTCGCAGATGGAACAAATTTGTCTTTTAACATATGTTGAGTTACAGATCTAACGCCAAACCCCAACCCTAACCAAAGAATCGAGAATGAACCCAAAAACGAAGTGAAAAAGAATCACAGAAGGTTTTAAAATCTACCCTGCATCCTAAACTCTAAACGAGAATCCCTGTATGTCAAACAACGATGCTGAGGCCCTGCTACTTCCTGTTAAAAATATTTCCGATGTCAGCCTGGGTATGGGCCCTGTGTCCTCAGGTCATCCTGGTCCAGTCCAGCTCATAATAATTATCTCGCCGTCCATTTCTGCCTCGGCCCATCTATCAAACATTCACACGTCTCATTCACAGCTATTGATGAATCAAGCAGCGCACACACCCCGCAGGCTGGACGTCCCGCAGCTGGTTGTGTTTATGTAACGACTCAACTGGATCCGGCAGCTTTCCAGTTTCTGGTTGTGTAAGAGGAAACCGGGCCAGTGGGTCAATATCTGACACCAGGAAGCAGAACTCTGACATGTGTGTGCAGGCATGCATTACTCGTGTTGTGAGGACATGATGCAGCGCATGCAGTCATGTTGTCAGGACTTCTCCCCCAATTAATAAATCCTCGGTCATTTATATTTATTTATTTGTCCATTTTTTTTCTTGAGAAAGTTTTCAGTCTGCTTTGTGCAGGTTTGTGAACTCTCCAATTATATTATTTAAGGGCTGTGACTAAAAAGTATTATTTTACTTTAAACTGAAATTTTTAATTACCTAGGTTACAGTGTGTGTGTGTGTGTGTGTGTGTGTGCATTGATCCCAGCTGGTGGTGGCGGTGTGTGTGCTGTTGTTTATAGTACTGATCAGCGTTCTGCTGGTACAATCCCAGTTTCACCAGCCCAGGTCGCTGGAATTTGATTGGCTGTGCCCTTGACTCAAACACCAATAGATCAATGCAGCTGATTGGTTAACATGGCAACATACCTTGACAGGTCAACCAGTGACCTTGCTGCTTTCCAACAGTCGATAGGAGATTGCTGACAGAAGTCTGTTTTATCAGTTTATTCATTTAAGCCTGTTTATAGGTCAAAATATGCCCAACCTTAATTATGTTTAAGTATAGTTTTGGCCACCTGGGGGCAGTAAAATCGCCGTTAAAAGTGAGGAAACAACCTCCTACACCTACTGCACACCCAGAAGTTTAGCGTAACACCCCCGTCCTTTTCCAGCTACGCTTGTCTCAACAGTATATATCTGCTCTTGGTCTCTACCAACATTTAAAATAAATATCTGGCTCTTTAGCTCGTGAATACTCCACTCTATGGTTCACCAGCTGCCCACTAACTGTCTCTGTCAGCTGTTTGCAGCTGAGTAATTTAATATTGATTCATTCGGCTATAATAGATTTTTTGATTGATAAGATTTAATAAATTATCAGGAATAGTAAACAAAGAAGATCCAAGGTATGAGTTGCTCTCTATCAGTCAGGATTTGGACCAGAAGCTGTAACACACAGACTAACATCTGGAAATCCTGTACTCGGTGCTCAATTTCCTATTTTGAATTAAAAAAGTTCCTAAAACAAAACACAAGTATCATACGAAACTTCTAACCTGCATAAATAAAACACGATTCAGGCCAGAGACCAGAAATGTGGAGCCATGTTGACTTAATCTAATGTGACAGGTGTCCGCTTGGTTCCAGCAGGACAGTCAAACTGGACTAAAGCCCTGCTGCTGTGAGAGGGAAAACCCTCCGTGAAACAGCTGCATGTATTATGATGAGGAAGTGTGTGAGGTGGATACAGTGAAAGAGGGAGAAGGTTTATAAGTGTGTCCGTGCATCAGCCGTGGATGTGTTTATGCTTGGTGACAGCGTGAGCCATCTGTGTGTGGGAGCGCGTGTCAATTTCTGGACCACCTGATCCCCCCAAATTCACCTCGTTTAACTCGTTAAACGGATCGTAGCAATTAGCCTGGGGATTGGGCCAACCATCCACGCACTCTCACTCTCACACACACACACACACACACACACACACACACACACACACACACACACACACACACACACACACACACACACAGAAAGTTAAAGGCACAGCTGAGCCACTGGTCGAGCACACGGGCGGCAGAAAGATTTTGTTATTTATTTCCATGTATTTCTGATTGGATGTGAGACTAATTTGACCTCTTTTCAAAGTTCAGGTAATATTCTTCTCACTGTTGCTGCGTCTGCTTTACTTTCACTTTATTTCACTTCAAAAAGCCGCACTGATAAAGCCGCACTGATCTCTACTCCATTAACTGTCTGCTTCATTATGTTGGTGATGCTGGTTTAAATCCATTCTAAAGTTTCTGTGCAGGTGAACGAGGCAGAACATCACTTCTTCAAATTACAAACATAGTTTGTATCGATTTTATTGGGTCTGTCTGTGCTTTCAGTGGCTGCATTTTTATGTAACACACCTTGTATCTCTTTTTGCGAGTGCTTCATGAATATAAAATCTAATAATGTACTAATAAGAACTATTATCTTACAGCAGTGGAGCTGGATGCAAATGTATCTGTGAGGAAGAAAAACATCTGATCGAGTTCTGCCCACATCATGATTCGATGTCTACATGCAAATGAGCTACACATATTGTATACATTGGTGAAGACCAGCACAAAAAAGTGAGACTGCGGAGACGAACAGACGACAGGTTTGCCTGTAGCTGCTTGGCGAGACAACCCAAGCTAAGTCCTTCTAGAAGAAAGTCAGCAGCCATCTTTGGAACCAGTCTGTCCAGTTAATTTGTCCATCGGTCAGTCAAATCTGAAATTAACTCATATTTTTATACAGTAACTTTAGTATATTTAATGAAAAGTTTTAAAATCATGCCGTGAATATATTGAGAGTTACAGGCCGTAGAAGTACAAATGTGGCGCTTTTTATTCTGCATTATTTTTCCATCATTGAGTCCTCATAATGTCTGTACAGGCGTTTAAAGCCAACCAACCAAATCAACTTTACACATGGCATGAACTAAAAAGAGATCAATAACAGGCGTGCACCAACATGATGTCTGCGAGGCAGAGGAACCGAAAGAAATGCTGGTAACCTGGATAAACTTCAAAAAGCACATTTTGGGTCAAACTGCCAGCTCGAAATCAGAGACAACCCAAACGATGGGCTGTAACGCCACCTGTTGGTTTCAAACGCCACAGTTTTTACCTTCATGGTGGTGTTTCAGACACTTCATTGTGTTGATGAAAGGGTGGAGTGCTGAGTTATCAGCTAAGCTTGACAGACATGTTAACATGAGACTCTGTGGGAATCTGACTCACTGTCGAAGCCTGCCTCGAGCGGCCATCAGAGGAACTGCAGGTTTAGCTTCATCTTTCTTGCCCAAACAAATTACAGCAAATTTTGCCTGCTGTGTATTTTAAAATCAGAGATCATTGACTGAGGAAAGCTGTTCCACAGTTTGGGCGCTCCAACCTCAAAAGCACGATCGCCTCTGGTTTTAAGATCAGAGCGAGGGACCGTTAGAAGGGTTCGATCGGAGAGCCGGCTGCGTTGATAAGGCAGGAACGTGTCCACGTACAGCTTTTTGTGTTAGTAACAGTGGATTCTGAATTTCACTGGAAGTCAGTGAAGGGATGCAAGGATAGGTGTAATATGTGAGCATCGGCTAGTTTTGGTTAGCAGCTTTGAACTAAGTGGAGACGAGCTATGGAAGACCTAGAGATGCACACAATGATCAATCTTTAATCATTCACAATGTGTCAGGGGCTGGGTCTGTGAGCCGGCGTTTGTGTGATTTTGTGTTATGCTCTTATGTTAAAATCATGTGCTGTTCTTAAGTTTGGTTTGCTGGTTTGTTTTTTCTATGCTTCTGTGTAGGTTCCCCTTGTGTCCCTCTGTCACTCCCTCTATCTCGTGTCAAGTTTGCGTGTCCCAGTTCATGTCTCTTCACATTTCCTGTTTTATTTTGAAAGTCTTGTTTCTATGCTCTTTGTGCTTAGTGTACTTTTCCCTGTGGTGTCATGATTATTTGTGTCAGCTGTGTTTCCCCAGGTGTTTCCATTTCCCCCGTTACCCTTCTGTGTATTTAAGCCCTCTGTCGTTCTCTGCTCAGTGTTGGTCCGTCTGCTTGTCTTGTGTCGTGTCACAGTATATTTTCTGGATTGTTTTCACGCGTCTGTTTAGGTCTCTATTCATGTTTCGAGTCATAGTTTTTACAGGTGCCTGTTCAGATTCACGTCACGTCAATGTTTTCATGTTGAGTTTAGTTTATCCCAGTTCAGTCTTGCCTTGTTTTTCTGTTTTGGACTTCGGCTAATAAACTGCTGACTTTTGGTTAAAGCTTTGTCTCTCTGGTGTCTGCTTTTGGGTCCGTTTCAGAGACACGGATGAAGTTTGCATGTGTTGGATGTTGTTTGTTGTGAAATAAAGCGAGCATCTCGCTCAGATCTACAGAGTCCCGTCATTCATCACGGTCGCTGTCGCTGACTCGCTGAATACTTTCATCATTAAAGACCGACTGTGCATACAGGAGCGCTCAGCTCTGAGTGAAGTTCATCTCGGGTAGTCGAGGAGAGCCCAAGAATCAGCTGCTGCTGTCCTGGATAATTTCATGAGCAACAAACACACACACACACACACTCACGCACACATGGGGGAGGTGGTGGTGATGAATGGGCAGGTAACACGATCTGCTTTTGGTGCTTCTCCTCGTCACAACAAACCCCTGTGAGCAAAGCCCCCTGGGAAAAAACGTTTGCAACGTGAGAGATGAAGAACGAGAGAGAAGGGTGAGAGAGGGAAGAGGAGAGAAAGAGAGCGGGCGAGGAGAGGACGAGGTTATCTCTTAGCCTGTAATATTGTTTTATATAATGTTTGAACACAGGGAGGACAAACTGAGTTACAGGGACACCTAAAATGTACAAATACAGAAGCAGAAGGCTGCGAGATGTGAACTAAAGTATATGGACGCTGTACTAAAACGGTTTAGAATCACTAACAGAAACGCTGGAGCCTCAGACTGATCATTAAAAGACATGTTAGGGTCACATTTCCACAGGAGGACGTGCCGTCTGTCATTTCCCACAATCTGTGGTTGGAGCGTTTTGAGGATTTTGCATTCAGAATAAGACTCAGTGTGTTTCAGATTAATACTCCCAACCTGAAGCTATGGGAACGTGATGATCCCGGGGAGTTGCCAGACAAGGTTTAAAGCCATTAAATACAAAGAGGGATAATTGGACCGCACCACCACTTCCTGCTGAAAGGGACAATGTGTGTCTTCTTTCATTTAAAAACAAAGTATTTGTATTTAATTAAATATTTGCGTTTAGTGTTTAATGATTTTGATTTTCTTCTTTGGTGTTTAGTTTATTAACAAACCAGAGTATACTGCATTGTTTGTTGTTTACCATTGTGTTTTGTTTAGTTACCCCTCGTGTGTCATAGTGGTCTGCTCAGCCATTGTATGACCCTTGTGCGTCATTTCATGTGTGGGTCAGTTATGTGTGTTTGGGCACTCATTTGGTTTGTTAAGTTTTGTTTATTTGACGTCTTTTATGAGCTCAACATTTATTACTTTTGTAAATATGATTTTAGGGGGTTAAATAAATGAAAACCATGTTTTTCTAATAATTCCTGAGACTCCTCCTGTTTTTCAACTCGGTCCTCAACATTTACCTTAAAATTAAGTTCAGCTCTTTCAGTGTTTCTGTGGTAACCGTGGTAATAACTACTGATCTTAGTAGTTATTGCTTATTTTTTTAAGGAAACCAATGAGAAATCAAAAGAAATGACCCAATTTCAAAAGGCTGTAATTAATAAAGTAATAAACACAAAAGCTTGCAGTAAATTTTATAATATATGGGTGAATATAATGTTTTACATACAAAGCAACTTTCACAAGTGCCCTATATGTCTCCCTTGGATGAACAGCATATTATATGTCCATCTATCATCCATGCATCCATGCTGCTGATGGAACCTATTTTACACATGTCAGTAATCACATACGTGGTTCTAAATGTGCAACTGAAACTGATGTGTTGGGTTTTCTGCCCTGGGTTTGTCTCTTAGGTATCACGTACTGGAGATGTTTTAGGACAACTATGAACAAACAAAAACAGTTCAGTCATAATTATCCAACCAGGTGTTTGTACGGTTGTTTAATAGGATAGCTGTGCTCTCTGTGGGGGTGTCAGGGGTAGAGTGCTGTTAGGAGGCAAGCCTGTCACAGCTGTCACAGGACGAGAGGTTGGACAGGTTCTCAGTCCATCATAAGGCTCATAGTTCTGTGCGATCCACTGGGTTTAAACATCAGTATTGGACACTGAGAGGATGCAGTTTGCGAGCCTCTCAGTGTTTACAGCATGGACATTTAATCATTTTACACAAAAAGTAGCGCTTTTGGGGTTTATCATTATAAACTCCATGTTCCGGACACAGAGGAAATAAAAAGATTGTTAGTGCTAAGAGTTAATATTCTTTATCTCCACTGGACTGATCAATACAAGCCCAACGTGTCCTGGTTTCCATAATTGTCCACTTTTTCATTGTGTTCTGAATCCTGTTGTTTTATTTTTAACTTATAATAAAACTCGTCTTAGAAAAATATACATTTAATGTAACAGAGTTGATGCATCCCACCATTTATTTTCCTCCGCACGTGTGTTGTTTCTGCTTTGACCTGAAGCGCCTCATATAAGACCACCACCAGATGTTTCTTCTACTAAGAATAATCCATCCAGCATATATGTAATTAATCGGTCAGACAATTCAAACTGCTGATTTGTGCTGTTTGAGCAGCTTTGGAGGCCCTGCTAAAAATGACAATGATAGAAGTGAATGTACATGTATAAATGAACGGAGAGGAAAAGAAGTGGAAAAAAAACAGGAGAAGAAGAGGAGGAGAAGGTGGAGGAGGAGGAGCGCAGAGGCAGGTGTGCTGCTGCTCAAGTGCTGGCTCAGGAAAACACATTCAGCCGCTCATTTGTCATAAAGAGAAAAAGCAAAGAAACATCTGGTTCCCTCTGTGCAGCTGCACACACACAGACACACACAGTTCAGGAACACAGTCTGCAGGAAGTAGCAGGAAACACTTTTCAGAATAAAAGCCCAGGAACAAAGGCAGCTCAGAAACTGTTTCTGAAGAACATCAGGACAGAGATCTACATGAATGAATCCATTACTCTATTAGGATAATCCAGTGATTTACAACTTTAATCAACTTCACATTTACCTTTAATGACAAACTATCTATCCCAGGGGTGGGCAGTCTCAGTCCACGAGGGCTGGTGTCCTGCAGGTTTTAGGTCTCACCCTGGGTCAACCCACCTGAATCACATGATGAGTTTGTTACCAGGCCTCTGGAGAACTTCAGGACATGTTGGCTGTTTCCCAATTCAGGGTCTGCAGCCTCAACGATCCTCAAGGGCCGCGTACTCAAAGACCACTAAGGCCGGAAGTGCGAGGCTTGTGAAATGGGACGGTCTAGCCTCCGTCGCGCTGCCCAGGTTGCCTAGCAACCATGATACTAACCACTGGAAACGTGTCATACAGCTTTGTTTGACAGAAATGAAGGAGAAAATCTTTTGTTTATTTGTTTCTTTCTACATGAGCTTTGATCATTCTCTGTAAGATTAAGCTCAGCTATTGAACGGCGTATATTTTAAAGTAAAGGCTTTAAAACCAAGTTAGTACAAACGTCACTAATGTCACATAACTTTGCCGACATGTGGCCAACAGTAATGTTTAATGTTCTTCGTTATTAAACATTTGCACATAAATAAGTGACATAATATTCAGTACTTAAAGTTTACTCTTCGGGGGTCCCTCATCCGCCGTTTTTTTTCGGCACAATTATCCACACCCAGCGCCACGCTATGCATTCTGGGATATGTTGGGCCACGAAGGACGCATTTGAGGGCCGCATTTCGAGCAGCCTTCAAATTGGGACAGCCTTCGTCGTGTCACTGTGACGTAATCGGCCTTAAAATGCGGCCTTTAAAGCTGCAGACGCTGAATTGGAATACAGCGGTTGAGGAGCTAATTTAGCCATTTAAATCAGCTGTGTTGGTTCGAGGCCACATCTAAAACCTGCAGGGACACCGGCCCTCGTGGACTGAGACTGCCCACCCCTGATCTGTCCTGTTCTTAAAGGCTATTTGGTGTGAGGCTGTGTTGAGAGTTTGGTTCGCTTTGCCAACAAGATCTTGACAGAAGGATGTGGGCCTTCTGCCGTCACTGAGTGTGTGCACACACACACACACACACACACACACACACACACACTATATGATTGGCTAAGCAAATGTAAATAACAACACACATCATTAGGTGTGTGTGTGTGCATTCTGTTTTTAATTAAAATCAGAATCAGCTCTTACAGTAACGCGTCATCTGTGTGCTCATGTGCAATACTGTCGGTCTGCGAACAGCTGGTCCTCTCTCCTGCCCCGGTGCCTTCTGGGTGTTAGAGTAACATCGTGAGGTTCAGTGTCACGGCAACCATGTCTCACATCTTGCCCGCCAACTGTTTCCGTGACAAAACTCTGAGTCGTTAAAGTGAAACTTCCTTTTTTTGTATTTCTTCTTTTTCCTTACTTCCTCCTCATTTTTCCCTTTCCTGCTTCGCTTCGTGTTTTATTTTGCACTTTTCACTTTTCTTCCACTCTTCGTTCTCCTTCTGTGTTTCCCCCTTTTGGTCTTTCCATCTTTTAAATTCCTCCCTTTCATTTTAATTCCATCTCTTTATTTCCTCCTTCCTTCCTTTCTTATCATACTTCTTCCTTTTCCTTCTTACCTTTTCTCGTTCCTTTTGTTTTCATTTTCCTTCTATTACTTCCTCTTTTTCCTTTCTGGTTCTTCGTACCCCTCCATCTCGCTGTTCATTTTTACTTTTTCCATCTTTTCCTTCTTCTGTTTACTTTTGCTCCTTATTTCCTTTTATTTAAACAGGAAGCAGGAAGCTTAATTTCTTCCCTCTGTGCCTTGTTCTTGCTTTTTCTGATTTCTTTCTTGAAACTGTGTCAGATTTATTTTCCTCTCTTCTTTCCTCTTCTGCTCTCTCCCTCTCACCATTTACCATTTCCTTCTTCCTTGTTTAGTTTTTCCACTACTTTTCCCTCTTTAGTTCTCTTGCCAAAATGTTTTCCTTTTCCTTCCTCACCTTTTCTCTTCCTCCTTCATTTCTTTTATTCTCGTACTCTCCCTTTGTCTTCTTCTCTTCCTTTCTGTTTTTCTTTTCATCTTTTCTTTTCTCTAGTACCTATTTTCTTCCTTTTATACCCTCAGTTTCCTTGTACCATTTCCTCCCTTTTCCTGTCTTTACATATGAGACTACTTTTCTTGTTCCTTTCTTTTACCCTGTGCTTCTAAATTCTCCTCTTCTTTCTTTTATTGCATTTCTTCCCTCTTCATTTTCTTCCTCCTCAACTTTTCTCCTTCTTTCCTGTACTGTATCAGTTTTATCACTTTCTTCCTCAGGTTCTTACGTCTCTATTACCCCTTACCTTTTCTCCTCATCCTTCTGCAATAATCCTTTAACTCTGTTTTTATTCTTTGAATTTGTTTCTTGTTTGTTCTACTGACAACTTCTTTTCTTGAGTTTTTCTCACTTCTTTCACTTTGTGAGTTCCTCTTCTTGCTCCTATCCTTTCCCACTTTTTGTCCTCCTTCCCTTTTATTCTTTTCTCCTCCCCTTTTCCTTCTTCCTTCCCTATTTTCTTCCCATTGCTCCTTCCTTATCTTCTCTTGCTTTTCTTTAATGGCATCTCCCTCTTGTCCTTTCCTTTGATCTTTTCTCTCTCTGTCTCTGTTACCACCTCTTTATTCCTTTTGGCATCACCTCGAGTTACCTTAACTTGAATTACCCTTCCTGCTTTCCTTCCTGTCTGTTTACAGTATTTGGACATGCTTTCACTTGTTTCCTCCTTCCTCACTGCCTGTTATGAGGTCTGACAACGTGACATCCTATAACCACCACCACCAAAAAAAAAAAGTCATGCACACATACAAACACGTGAACGCATGCAAGGCATGTGCACACCTAAGCACGCTGAGGTGTGCACAATGGGGCCATTTCTAAAAGGATAAATCACATGAATAGCAAAGGTTCACACACACACACACACACACACACACACACACACACACACTCATTCACTCAGGTCAGCATATCCCTCTGTAGGAGGAGATACAATTCCTGTCACTGAGGACGGAATAAGAGGCTGTTGACGGCATGCTTGTCTGCGTGTGTGTGTGTGTGTGTGTGTGTGTGTGTGTGTGTGAGCTGTCTGGCCTATCAAGCTCATTATTAAATATCCATGAGACCATTAAGCTAAATAGATGAGTGAGACTCTATTATTGCTGCGCGCACACACATTTCATGATCCACTGACTGGTGAATATGAGAATCCACTACAGAGTATATTACAGGCTGTGAAGACTAGACAAGGAAGAGGAGGGACAGAACGAGGAGCCCAGGGAACAAATGAAAATGATAAAAACGGAAATTAAGGAGTAAAATTAAATTGTATTCAAGCTCCTTTTTCCACATTTGTTGATCCTGCTTTCTTTGTCATGTAAAGCATCCTTTAAATATATTTATTTAAATATATTTATTTAAATATATTTATTTAATATATTCTATTTATCCAGTTATATTTGGACCCCAAACTCTGGTGTTGGGATATATATACGCTAAGATCTGACTGCTACTCAGACACCTGCTGCTGCTAAAACATAAATGCAGTTTAGAATAATAATGCTATAAACTGCTGAATCTGTTTGGCTGCTGCTCTCCCTGCATCAGGCTCATGTTGGGACATCAACGATTATGGAGCCATACCAACAAATCTATGATGTACTGTTTGTTAACAATAAAACATTTTGAGATGGATCTAGTTCCACAGATCCAGAAAAAAACTAAAAACTTTCAATCCAAGATATTTTTATTCCAAAAAAGAAAAGGTAGCATCGGTGCAGCACCTAGTTTCCTCTGCTGCCCAAACATCTCCTGTTCACGAGTTGATTTATCTGTTTGACCTGTTGTACTTTGGTTAATTTAAAAAAAAGAAAATCTTGTATTCGTCTTTGTGAGTAATGTCACCCTGAGATCCCGGTTCTAGGCAGAAGCATATTTATGGGATAAATTCATCTACAATCCACTGAGAATTAGGGAAGAGCCAGAAACACAACAGCTGAGACAAACTAGGAAATCATGCATACAGCAGAAGAAGCTAAAGTAACACTTTCAAGTGCTGGGATTTTATTTCAGTGTTTTTAATGTTTACAGTAAGGGGGATTCCAGAATTTGAAGAAAATTAACTTCAGCTCAGTCTTGAAACCAAAGTTAGGAGGAGGTGCAGGAATCAGGCTTCACCTCAGACTACTTGAAATAAAAGCTTATTATGGATTTTATTTTTGTCCGGTGAGGCCAAACACAAGTTGATGACCGGCTTTATTGCTTGCATTCATTTCAGTCAGATATCCTCCCACGTTATTCCACAGAGGAATATCCTCTATAGCTGAGGAGGTAGAGCAAGTCAGGCTTTAATCACAAGGTTGTTACTGGACATTCAGCTACTCGAAGTACGGGAAAAGGTACTGAACCCCAATCTAGCCCTGATGAAACGGGGTATGAGTGTATGATGATAAGGTTTTTAAAAATGATTAAAGGCATAAAGGAGGTGTGCCAAGTACCTGTCCTGACAGGTGTATTGAAATCTTACTGTAGAGGAAAACTTACTAATATTTACTCAAAATCTGGTTCAGATGTAGTTTGACTGCTGAACTTACTCATTATTATTTCAGAGACGTGTCAACTCTGCCAGCTCACAAGTGACCAGTACTTTTGTTTTTTTTACTAATGCTGCGGAACAAAGTAATAACAAACACACCCTGCATGTGACAAAGTGGTGAATAATATCGTCTCACTTCAGCTATGACTTGTGTGCTTGAATGAGTGTGTGTGTTTGGGGGGGGGGGGGATTTGACCATCTGATCGTGGAACTTTCTCTTCTCCAGTTACGTACTACTATAATCCCTCTCCCCCGACAGACAGACAGACACACACACACACACACACACACACACACACACACTCTGATTGATTGATGTGTTTAGACGTGCAGAGGTGACGTGTTCATGCTAGCAGGGGGTTGCATTGTATAGTAAGAGAGGTAAAACGAGCTCTCTGTGTGTGTGTGTGTGTGTGTGTGTGTGTGTGTGTGTGTGTGTGTGTGTGTGTGCGTTGGGGGTGCTGGGTAAGATGAGATGGCAGATAGTTATCAGAAGAAAGGAAATCTTTTCTGTTCTCCTTTTGTCAAGTGCTCCCTGCATTGGTCTGTGTGTGTCTGTGTGTGTGTGTCTGTGTGTGTGAGATAACACTTAGTCTACACAAAAATTAAACTGCTAATACAGTCCAAGTAAAAACAAAACACATAAAAATGGAACGAGCATAAAACAAGTGAAATGTATTTATTGGTCAAAGGAGCTCAGCTTCAAGAATTTGCTCTGGAAATTTCTTAATAATGAAAGTTATAAGATGAAATAAATGACTTTTTTGGATATGTATGTTGTGATGGTGAAGGCCATCAAAATCAGCAAGCATCCCTCCTCTGTGGACCACAAGTCTTCTCCGAGCTGGCTGAGCTGTCACATTTTCATCCCTCAGCCTCGACTCGAAGCAGGATTCGATACCCGCGGTAGCACATGGCTAAGTCAGGTCAGGAAAGCCCACCTGCTGACCAAAACACAGCCTTTCTCTTCTGCCCAACAGTTATTTTTAACGAGCTCTGTTTAGCCAAAATGCTGAATTACAGTTAACTCTAACCCTAACGACTGTAGACTCGGTCCAAAGTGCTTGGATAGAAGACAGCTGGCCTTTGATTCAAGCACTTTGGACTGGACCATGACCTGGATGATTAAGAACCTGCACAGACACACACAACTACACAACTACCAACTCAGTTTGCTCACAGTTATGAGCAAAGTTAGCCAGCATCTCTCACTACACTGAAGCAAATATCTCAACTTTTGTGAAAAATCTTCCTCACACTGCATTGAAACACTCATCAGCTGAGATTCTCCTGACAATCAGAATCCAAGGAGAAGCTTATGGACGCTGTCTGACAACAACAGGATTTCAAGGGTCTAACTTCTCTTTCACATTGACCCAGGGGGACAAAGGGACACGGCCTTGAGAAAAGTGAGAGAAATCATTAGACTTCATGGTGAGTTATGATAATATCTTACAGCAGTATTCGAAGTGTAAAACCTTTGTGTTTGGGTTGAATACATCATTGCACCAACTTAGGTCAAAAGCAGCCATTCCTCCTTCTGAACAACATTCCAGTTTGCCAATGTCGAGTCATTTAAAGTGACTGTCTCTGGAGACTGACAATGACCGTGAGACTACATGGACCAATGTTAAATAGCTAGCCAATGACGCTAATTTGCTAATGATGCTAAAGTTTTACATCTCCTCAAAACATTTGTTTTAACTTGCAGACTGCCAACACCAACTGACCGGCTGGAGCACAACGGACATTCCAGCTTAGTCCAATAGATGATCATACCCAGTATAAGTCAGTCACACCTCCTAAAAGTCAAAATTCCAGAGGGATTCTTTGATTAAGCAGGTAGGAACTCACCACCAGGTTTCCGATGACCATGACCAGCATGAAGACGAGGATGCAGAGCGGCTGCCCTGCGACCTCCATGCAGTCCCACATGGTCTCTATCCACTCGCCGCACAGCACCCTGAAGACGATGAGGAACGAGTGGAAGAAGTCCTTCATGTGCCAACGAGGAAGAGTGCAGTCCTTGGAGATCTTACACACACATTCCTGCAGAGGCGGCAGAAAGAAGCTCAATGTTCTGAACAAGCGACGTCAGGCCCGTACCTTAGTCTGGGTCAGAAGTGTTACCTGGTAGTTTTTCCCAAACAGTTGCATGCCGACCACGGCAAAGATGAAGACGATGATGGCGAGGACAAGCGTCAGGTTGCCCAGAGCGCCCATAGAGTTCCCGATGATCTTTATCAGCGTGTTGAGAGTTGGCCATGAGCGAGCAAGCTTAAAAACACGTAGCTGCAAGGGAAGCGAGGAAAAGGAAGAGACAGCAGAGCTAAAACCAGGTTTCTCAGATGATGTCATGGGCACATTGCTCAAGAGTTGTCTGCCATATTGGATGTAATTGAGCTATCGGTTGCTAGGGAAAAATGGAAGTTGGCAGTGGTTCCTATGGCTGTTTCTAGGTTAAATCAGATGTGAAGACAGTGCTACATGAAAAACCACACAGACATTCTCCTTCAAATTAAACGTTGTGCCTCAGCACTGCAGCCAACATGTTGCAAAGACACAACTATTACTTTGAAGGTAAACTCTTCATTTCTGGTTTGTGTCACACTTTGCACAGTTTGACTGCAGCCCAGAGAGCAGTGTTTGTGGGCAGGTGCATGACGTCCATTCCAACTACAACTGCAGCAACATACTGGTGGTCAAAGCAATCACAAGGAGGACGGGCAATTAGGGGTGGGCGATATAAACGATATACGATAGAAACAATATAAATTTGGCCAACGATAGAGATTTTGACTATATCGCTCTATTGCGATAGCGCATGTTGATGATGTCATCAAGCGGCGCCTGTTTTGGTCGAAAGCATCGCAGCGGCTAAAACCATTATCATCTGCAAATTATGGCTGGCGACAGTCACAGCAAAGAGATGAAGCCCTTAACAGTGTTTCCTGAAAACCCTCTCCTGTCTGATCATTTCCTGATAACATTTACTTTTACAATAATTGATTACACAGCGGTGAAGAGTAGACTTTATCAAAGTAGATGTCTTTCTGAAAGCACTGTAACTAAGTTTAAGAATATAATCCACCCACTGTTATCATCTCCAATGCCCTGTACCAACACAGAGCAAAGCAGCTATCTGAACGCTACCCCAACAGAGGTCGATTATCTTGTTAATAATTTCACCTCCTCACTACGTACGACTCTGGATACTGTAGCTCCTGTGAAAACTAAGGCCTCAAATCAGAAGTACCTGACTCCGTGGTATAATTCTGAAACACGTACCCTAAAGCAGATGACTCGTAATCTGGAGAGGAAATGGCGTGTCACAAATCTAGAGGATCATCATTTAGCCTGGAGAAATAGTTTGCTGCTTTATAAGAAAGCCCTCCGCAAAGCCAGAACATCTTACTATTCATCACTGATTGAAGAAAATAAGAACAACCCTAGGTTTCTCTTCAGCACTGTAGCCAGGCTGACAAAAAGTCAGAGCTCTTTTGAGCCAACCATCCCTTTAACGTTAACTAGTAATGACTTCATGAACTTCTTCACAAATAAAATTTTTATCATTAGAGAAAAAATTACCAATAATCATCCCACAGATGTAATATTATCTACAGCTACTCTTAGTACCATTGATATTAAGTTAGACTCTTTTTCTCCAATTGATCTTTCTGAGTTAACTTCAATAATTACTTCCTCCAAACCATCAACGTGTCTTTTAGACCCCATTCCTACAAAACTGCTCAAAGAAGTCCTGCCATTAATTAATTCTTCGATCTTAAATATGATCAACCTATCTCTAATAATCGGCTATGTACCACAGGCCTTCAAGCTGGCTGTAGTTAAACCTTTACTCAAAAAGCCATCTCTAGACCCAGCAGTCTTAGCTAATTATAGGCCAATCTCCAACCTTCCTTTCATATCAAAAATCCTTGAAAGAGTAGTTGTCAAACAGCTAACAGATCATCTGCAGAGGAATGGTTTATTTGAAGAGTTTCAGTCAGGTTTCAGAGCTCAGCACAGCACAGAAACAGCTTTAGTGAAGGTTACAAATGATCTTCTTATGGCCTCTGACAGTGGACTCATCTCTGTGCTTGTCCTGCTAGACCTCAGTGCAGCGTTCGATACTGTTGATCATAATATCCTATTAGAGCGATTAGAACATGCTGTAGGTATTACAAGTACTGCGCTGCAGTGGTTTGTATCATATCTATCTAATAGACTCCAATTCGTGCATGTAAATGGAGAGTCCTCTTCACACACTGAGGTTAATTATGGAGTTCCACAGGGTTCAGTGCTAGGACCAATTCTGTTTACATTATACATGCTTCCCTTAGGCAGTATCATTAGAAGACATAGCATACATTTTCACTGCTATGCAGATGACACCCAGCTCTATCTGTCCATGAAGCCAGATAACACACACCAATTAGTTAAACTGCAGGAATGTCTTAAAGACATAAAGACCTGGATGGCCGCTAACTTTCTGCTTCTTAATTCAGATAAAACTGAGGTTATTGTACTCGGCCCTGAAAATCTTAGAAATATGGTATCTAATCAGATTCTTACTCTGGATGGCATTACCTTGGCCTCCAGTAACGCGGTGAGGAACCTTGGAGTCATTTTTGACCAGGACATGTCCTTCAACGCACATATTAAACAAATATGTAAGACTGCTTTCTTCCATTTGCGCAACATCTCTAAAATTAGAAATATCCTGTCTCAGAGTGACGCTGAAAAACTAGTTCATGCATTTATTACTTCCAGGCTGGACTACTGTAATTCATTATTATCAGGATGTCCAAAAAACTCACTGAAAAGCCTTCAGCTAATCCAAAATGCTGCAGCAAGAGTCCTGACAGGGACTAGAAAGAGAGAGCATATTTCTCCTGTTTTGGCTTCCCTTCATTGGCTTCCTGTTAAATCCAGAATTGAATTCAAAATCCTGCTCCTCACATACAAGGTCTTAAATAATCAGGCCCCATCTTATCTTAATGACCTTGTAGTACCATATCACCCTATTAGAGCGCTCCGCTCTCGCTCTGCAGGCCTACTTGTTGTTC
Organism: Aulonocara stuartgranti; assembly: GCF_965226115.1. Classification (NCBI taxonomy): domain Eukaryota; kingdom Metazoa; phylum Chordata; class Actinopteri; order Cichliformes; family Cichlidae; genus Aulonocara; species Aulonocara stuartgranti. Next base: position 34,055,316 of record NC_138960.1, read on the forward strand.
CTAGAGTATTTAAAAGTAGAATGGGAGGGAGAGCCTTCAGTTTTCAGGCCCCTCTTCTGTGGAACCAGCTTCCAGTTTGGATTCGGGAGACAGACACTATCTCTACTTTTAAGATTAGGCTTAAAACTTTCCTTTTTTCTAAAGCATATAGTTAGGGCTGGACCAGGTGACCCTGAATCCTCCCTTTGTTATGCTGCAATAGATGTAGGCTGCCGGGGGATTCCCATGATGCATTGAGTTTTTCCTTTCCAGTCACCTTTCTCACTCACTATGTATTAATAGACCTCTCTGCATTGAATCATATCTGTTATTAACCTCTGTCTCTCTTCCACAGCATGTCTTTATCCTGTCTTCCTTCTCTCACCCCAACCGGTCGCAGCAGATGGCCGCCCCTCCCTGAGCCTGGTTCTGCCGGAGGTTTCTTCCTGTTAAAAGGGAGTTTTTCCTTCCCACTGTCGCCAAAGTGCTTGCTCATAGGGGGTCATATGATTGTTGGGTTTTTCTCTGTATCTATGAAGCGCCTTGAGGCGACTTTTGTTGTGATTTGGCGCTATATAAATAAAATTGAATTGAATTGAATTGAATTGAATTGAAATATGGGGAAAGCCAAAAACTGCGCTTCCTCCACTTCCGTAACATTGATTCATTAATGTTGAATTCTCTCACAGCTGCTCTATTCCCATGTTGTTGCAGTATATTAATAACTAACCTCGTATTGTGGATGAATAATCTCAGTTGTTCTCCTGACTGAAGTTTGGCCCGTGTACAGCATCCTGCTATGCAATTGCATTTGTCCCTGACCACCAGAATCCCTCACGTTAACTTTTAATGAGTGGAAAAAAAGTTGGCGTTCATCCTCCAGCTTCACTGTGCTAATGTTATGCTAACATAGCTGTGTCGCTAGCAATCATGTAGCACAACATTATATGTCAGGTAGTCAGACTTCAGTAACCCCTCAAAGGCCACTGCTGTTTAGTTTCTGTCTTCATTTATGTTGGAAGTGATAGCAGAGCTGTACGTTTGAATTGTTTCAGAAATCTCTCAGTCAGAACATGGTATGAAATGTTTAGGTGTAAACTAGCGAGCTAACTTCCTGTTAACTTCTGTCTCTGTTAAATTTAATAAATTCTGTTTTCATGGCTGCATCGATGTAAAACTTAATTGTTACACCCGATAAAGCAGCAACGCTGATGATTCTTTTAAATGATGAAAGAATTTAGACCGTTTTTAACTCTCAGTGTTCGTTTGACTTTGGGACCTGAAGTTGACGGAGTTTTGGACCCAGATTACTTCGCGAAGCTCCTCACTACGGCAGCCATAATGCTCTGACAATCCATCAAGCTGTGCGGCTTACCAAAGTTGTACTAAAACATTTTTTTTAACAGATTTCTGCACGCAGAAATCGGTTTGAGGTCAGTAAGCACAACCAGAATTCATACATAAGGCACACTCTCGATTTTTGAGAAAATTAAAGGATTTTTAGTGTGGAAAATACGTTATACAGAAGAAAAGAATATATCGTGATATATATTATTACCGCACGTGCTTCAAATTATATCATATCATTATATGAATTTTAGGCCATATCGCCCAGCCCTACGGGGAATACACCTTTTTCCCTAGCAACCACTCATTGGTCACTGACTGGTCTCTAGGCCTGTGTGGTTGGGACCTTATTCATCTGATCCTATGGTCACATGTCAAGAATAATTAACATCACATGATGGGTGTCTGTAAAACTTCAATACAGGATTTCTGAGGAGAGTTTGGTGTGGCCTGTCATGGTTAATATGCTCGGCAGTTCCGCAGTAACCAAGCGCCTAGCCTCCATTTTTATTAGGATGATAGCCAAGTTGCCTCGTGTTCATCTGCTAAATTTCATCAGCTTTGCCTGAAATGTCATGTTTGTCTGAAGTAAATGGTGTAAATGTCTCTAAGATTGAGAGATATTTGGATCTTTAACAAGTCTGACAAAACAAACAGAAATTTAAATCGAAGATTTGAGGAAAATTGCTGATTTTATTTATTTGAAGTTCATTTGACGATCGTGTCTGAAGCTGCATACTCATATTGCCACAGATGGGGCTTTGTGTCGTTTTTGGACTCACAGGTGTTTTTTTACTTCTCTCTTTATTTTCAATAAATCAACCGAAAGAGAGAGGAAGACTCAAAGACAATGAAAGCATGAAACAAAATTAAGGTCAGCATCAGAGAGAGAGGAGAGAAAGAAAAAAAACAGTATTCAAAATTACAGAGCACGGCTGAGAAAACAGAGGAACAAAAGAGAAACAGAACAGAGGAAGAAAAAACAAAGAAACCAGGCCGGCGCAGAAGAAAGGCTCAAACATCAGAGTGGCTTTATTAGTGTGTGCGAGTCTGTGTGTGTGAGTGTGTTTGCCTCTGGTAGAACCTGACAATACCCAGAGTGACACTTAGAAAGATCGACGCAGACTGATGAAGACAGCCTGCGAGGATCTGTGTGTGTCTGTGTGTGCGTCTGTGTGTGCGTCTGTGTGTGTCTGTGTGTGTGTCTGTGTGTGTGTCTGTGTGTGTCTGTGTGTGTGTCTGTGTGTGTGTCTGTGTGTGTCTGTGTGTGTGTCTGTGTGTGTCTGTGTGTGTGTCTGTGTGTGCGTCTGTGTGTGTCTGTGTGTGTGTCAGTGTGTGCGTCTGTGTGTGTGTGTGTGTGTGTCAGTGTGTGCGTCTGTGTGTGTGTGTGTGTGTGTCTGTGTGTGTGTCAGTGTGTGCGTCTGTGTGTGTGTGTGTCTGTGTGTGTGTCTGTGTGTGTCTGTGTGTGTGTGTGTCTGTGTGTGTGTCAGTGTGTGCGTCTGTGTGTGTCTGTGTGTGTGTCAGTGTGTGTGTCTGTGTGTGTCTGTGTGTGTCTGTGTGTGTGTCAGTGTGTGCGTCTGTGTGTGTCTGTGTGTGCGTCTGTGTGTGTGTCTGTGTGTGTCTGTGTGTGTGTCTGTGTGTGTGTCAGTGTGTGTGTCTGTGTGTGTCTGTGTGTGTCTGTGTGTGTGTGACCACTACTGTCCTCATCTTGTTTTCCTTGTTTGCCGGTGAAGCAAAATTGGACACAGTGGAACTTATATTTTGAGTGACACCGCTCATTATCAGCCAATCATCACGTCCTCTGCGAGGTGCGAAACATCCCGCTGAACACTGCCGTCTCATTGGGCCTTCAGCTGCCCATCAGCTGAGTTTCCAGCTTAATTATTATCTCCCGACTATGAATATACTGCGATGTCCACTTTAATAATTCCTAATGAAACAGAGAGCGGATGTAGCTGTTCTTGTGTTTGTACATTGGAATGTGCTTTCTAATGTCAGACTGCCTGTACGAGGGTAATGTGACACCATGTGACTTTCTATCAACATGTTTTAGAAACTATTTCTCCTGCTAAGATCTGACAAAATGTAACAAGTGCATTTCTTTGTTTCTTGTAAAAACTGACTTGTTAGCCATTTACTCTAATGTACCTACCTTTAAGTATTTGTAGATAAATAAAATTAGATTTTTATTCAAAATAAAATACATTGAAATTTAATTTAATTACTCAGGAATTACATCCTTAGTTGGGTTTCAGGATTTTTAGTCCTTCCAAATCAATCAGAAATCAGCTGGCTGATGAACTACGTGTTGTAATGATCAACAACATTTTAATTCAAGCCACCCCTTTGTTGAATTTGGTGGTAAATGTGGGACAATCGGTGTGATTTACCAGCCTGAAGGAGCGCAACACGCTGAGCCCCTCCACATCGGACAGGCCGAGCTCCATGAGGCTGAGGCAGACAATGATGCTGTCGAAGATGTTCCAGCCCGTCTGGAAGTAGTAGTATGGATCCAGAGCGATGATCTTCAACACCATCTCTGCTGTGAAGATGCCGGAGAACACCTGAAAGAGACACAGCAAGGAATGTAAGCTAGGTTTGGGACGTGGGGAGAGCGCTGCAACGCTGTTTTATGTTAGCATTCTTTAAACACACACATAATTTTCCGAGACTGTTTTTACAGCAGCACGCTCTGAATCACAAAACGGTATTCCTGTAAATGTTTATGTTAGCAGCAGATCGTAAATGCAGCAGCAAAGCCCTGTGTGTCCATATTATTTTGATTAAAGATGATTAAAAGGACCTAGAAGTGTTTCTGAAATATCACAGCCTCTGCCTGTGTCTGCAGGAAGTGAAAACATATTTAACATGGAGAACGATGACAGCGGCAGCAGCATGTGCTCATGCTGAAGCAGACGTCGAGACGAGAAGGTTTTTATATTTTGTCTTTCACTTTGCTGCCCCAGGATGAGAGAAATCGGGCTTATTTTGAACTGTCAATCATGCAAAGCTACTCTAACCAGTTAGTAGTACTGAGAATACAAAGGAAGCTGAGTCACAAAAGTACACACAACACAAAGGAAAGAACGTGGACATGTGCAGGTAGAGACAGAGACAGTCAGGTGAGGACACACAACCACACAGAGATACAAGAACTAAATGAAGGGCAGAGTTAGCCAAAGGGTAGGACATTTCAGACTGGGTTAGGTTCACACACACACACACACACACACACACACACACACACACACACACACACACGTCACCTCGTATAACTGCTGCTGAAGTACACAAGTTCTTTAAACACCAGCAGGATTTCAGCTGCTCCAGAATAAAAGGACGTTCCAGCACACTGACCTGCCATGCTAACTTTAGCATGTGTGTCAGTTAGCATGAAGTGTAGCATCTTTCAAACAGCTGAAAGATGAAGCTAGCACAGAACGTACCACGAACTGCAGTTCCTCTAATGTCCACTCGAGGCTGTCTCCAGCACTGAGTCAGTCCCCATACACTCCCAGGTTCAAATCTCGGCTTTACAGCAGAAGGAAGCACGTTTAGAGCCTGATACAAGTAACAGTGTCGGACTTTAAAGCTAATTCCCCTCTTTGCAACATCGCTGAGTGGTGTGAGTTTTTAGGCAGCAGTGATCTGAGGACTTGGTGACAGACCTGTGTGACAGACAGAGTCTCTCAGTGTTGATTTGGTGATTTTAGAAAGTCTAATAAGACTTTTTCTCAGCTGGCTGCTCCTCTGGTTTGATCTCTTAAGCCTCTCTGTCTGCCTCTCAGTGCAGACCTCAGCTCATCCAGGGTCTGCCTCGCTCTGCTGTACATCACACGTGTGTCTGTGTGTTTGCTACATTTAAAGTGTGGGTTTATTCCACTCTGTGTGTGTGTGTTCGTGTTTTGCAGCAGCTCCTCTCCCTGCTTGTTGTTCCAGACTGAGGGGATCCTCGATGTGACACAAGCTACGTGACACACGTGTGTGTGTGTGCGTGCATGTGTGTTTTTCAGCCTGTGTGTGTTTCACAACCAGTTTGTATGAAAAATGTGTGCATGTACGTCTCCTAAAAAGTGAGTTTTCACTTCAGTTTTATTTCTGTGTTTGGGTGCTACAGAAAATCAGAGGCTCTGGGGTTACCTCTCTCTAAAATACTCACACACACACACACACACACACACACACACACACACACACACACACACACACACACACACACACACACACACACACACACACACACACACACACCTCGATCCTCTTATATGGGCTCATTAACTCTGTAGTGCGTTGATTAGCTACTCAACAATCATGCTGTTATTATTACTGGCATCAGGAGAGCCTCTCTCTTGCTCTCGCTCGCTCGCTCGCACGCACGCACGCACGCACACACACACACACACACACACACACACACACACACACAGGTAAAGTGTGTGTGTGTTTGATGTAATGATGAAGGAGGCTCTTTCAGAACCAAAGGGTGAAGAAATACATAGAATCAAAGATTAAGAGGAAATGAATCAGTCTGAAAAAAAGGTAAATTTAAACAAATTTAACAGAAGGAGAACAAGAAGAGGAGAAGGTGAGGAAGAGAAGAATAAGAAGGAGGCTAAAGAGGAGAAGTGAAAGAAAAAGGAAGAGAAGTGAAGAAGAAGACAAGAAATGGGGTAACGGAGAAGGAGAGGAAGAATAAAAGAAGAATGATGAGGAAGATAAAACTAAGAATAAAGGAAAAGAGAAAGGAGGAGGAGGGTCAGGATGTGGAGGACAAAGGACAAAGAGGCGGTTGCTGGTTTGAATCCTGCCTGAGTTTGCATGTTCTGTGGGTTCAGCAGTCACATTTATCAGCGCTCTGTTTTTAAAGAGTGTGTGTTACTGATCGGTGCACAGAGTGTAACGGTGTGCTGACATCAGGCGGAGTGACATTAATCAAGTTAGACACAGTTCAGCTGTCAAATGTCAGCAGCTGCCTTTGGGCTCCAGCTAAAAATCACATCACTTCTCAGAACGCTTTATTTTATTATGCAAGAAATATTTGGTAAACTCTCTGAACGCTGAGGCTCAGCGAACATCACTCGGATTTATTTTTATTATAAAAACACATGGACTGATTTTTTCCCCCTGTTTTATTTCTAAAGTTTTTAAATGCAAGACAAAATGAACAGGAACACCATATGGAGTGCACCAACCACAGCAATACTTCATACAACTTTCAGAAATCATGGCAAAGTTCAAGCATGAAAAAAAAAACCTAAATTAAACCAGTAAACATATTACATTACATTGTACAAGTACATTTCTCCCATAAATCAGTCTATTGCACAGCCTCTTCACCTCACTGTACAATACCTTTTGTGCAATACTTTTGTAAATAGTCAACAGTGCAATAGACCTCAATACTTGAAATGTGCAATTCACTTGTATTTTTATTTTTTAGTCCTATTTATTCTATTTATCCCCTTCGTATATTTTATTTATATTGTCTCTGTATTTATATGTGTGTGTGTGTAATATTCTGTAACTCTGTAACTTCTGTCGGTGCTGTGCTTTTTTGGAAATCGAATTTCCCAGAGGAACCCACCCGAGGGATTAATAAAGTTCTATCTATCTATCTATTAAAAAGAAATCAACAGATCACAGTTTTCCTTCCTTTCTATTATTTTAAGAGATACATATATGCATAGATTTGCTCTGAAAATTAGGACAATATTAATTTGCATATATTAGTTTTCATTTGTATCTCATTTGCTTCATTAGCATTTTGTTATTAAATTAATCATTGTACAATTTATTTAGGTTTTGGGGTGGGGAGTGGAGGGTTGTATTGAATACTGAAAATAGGCCAATGAGAATAAATATCAATAATACAGTTTAAAATTTAGGTTACTTTACAAACAGCTGTCCTGACATTGGCTGTGAACAAAACTCGCCAGTCAGGTAGCGAGTAATCCCGCCACAATAAAGTGCAGCGTAATAATGCTTTATGTCTCCATAAAATATGAAGATTAGACAAATAAAACAAGTGGAAACCAACACAGAAATGATAAAGCTGCAGTTCCTCTGTTGTCCACTTGAGGCTCACTTCCACCTCACAGGCAGCTGGAGCTGTTTGCTAGGCTTCACCTCAGCTGAGTGGCCTTTTGGAGCATTTTTAATGACATCATGTGACCAATAATATGGCTCCTGCCAAACAGTCTGAGCTCCTGTACTTTGAATGATTGAGTGTCTGTGCATTTGAACTCTATAGTTTACTGATACGAACCACTAACCAAGCTTGGTAGCATTGCAGCAGCCAAATCACTAATTTGAGTGCGACATCATCAACAGTGGTTTGACTGCATTCATCTTTTTATACAAGTTCTGTGTGGAGGGTCTTAAAGGCAGACATGTCTCACCTGAACTTTTCAGAGCACACTTTAATCAGGTAAGTTACTTTGCTTCATCTCCTAATCCTAGCACTCTGCGATTTTACTCCAAATCAGAGGAGTTACGTTTAGCTTGCTTTTTAAAGTTAAAGGAGCTTGGAAAGAAAAGCGTCTGGACTTCTTTAAGTTGCTTGAAGACGTTTCACCTCTCATCCGAGAAGCTTCTTCAGTTCTAAGGTCAAATGGTGGAGAGTCCCAGATATAAACCTAGTGGGAGTATCCCCCCACACAGGGACAAAAGGACCCCCTGATGATCCTCTAATCGCCTGAGCCAAGGTGTGAAACTGGGCGTGGGTCCCAATCAGCCAGAGTTTCGGGTGTGTTCATTGTGAAACCTGGCCCCACCTTATCATGCAAATTCCTTGATGACCTGGATGACTGAGAATCTTCACAGACATCTTGCTTTTTAAAATTATACACGACTAACTGTCCACACTTTGTTGTGAAACAGGCGTTAGTCTGTGGGCCGAGATCTAGGTCTGAGATCCAGTTCAGCCAGCAGACTCGCTCGCTTCCTCACCAAACAGTTATGTCTGTGAGAACGAAGAGATGGCAAGTTTAAGGTCTAGACACTGTGTTCTCCACTGAGTGTGTGTGTCTGCGCGTGCTGATTCATTGACTGAGCAATGAAAAACTACTCGGGTCAGCAAGTAAGTGTGTGTGTGTGTGTGTGTGCGAATGCTGCTGGCTCCCAAACAGGGGTTGTCGACATCAGCACTCAGTAATAACAGTAACATCAGCAGAGAGAGGATGACATGGACTGTGTGAGTGTGTGCGCGAGACACACATGATTATTTTTGTCACAACCAGGCAGATGTAATGAGTAAGCAGCACACACACACACACACAGAGACACCGTGTCCATGTGGATTTCCTGATGATAAATTGCTTGTTCAAGTCTAAAGCTCATCAGTTTTTAAAATGTTTTTCCTAAATTCTGTTTATACGCTAATTTTACTTTAAAACATTTTACATCCCTGAGTTTTTGTCTTCCCCATCACTGTCCTAGTGCCTGTTAGCAAGGGCAGGACTATGCTGACCAAATTAGATAGGTTACAGCAGAGGACTGTGTGTTATTGTGAGGAAACACCACAGAAGAAGCCTGTCACGCAACAAACACCTTTCATCAGAGCAAGGAAACGTCTCATTCTTCACCTACATGCTAACACGACGTCGGAAAAGAATTGGAAGAGTTACAGAGTTTGACTTTTTAGGTTTAAGACTCAAGACGTGAATGTTGTGGAGCAACATCAATGAATGACTTAATGGTAAGAAGCACTGAAAGAAGCGTGTCAAGTGAAATGATCCTCCTTTTATTCAGGAGTCTTTTGTTCATCAAGATGACCCCTGAATACACAGAACGCCCCAAAATCAGACAGCCCTCTATGAGCAAGCCCTTGGTGACAGTGGGAAAGAAAAACTCCCTTTTGACAGGAAGAAACCTCAGGCAGAACTAGGCTGCCATCTATTGCAACTGGTTGGAGGGTTAGGGAAGGAGACGTGAAAAAAGACACAGTGTGGAAGAGAGCCAGAGATTAATATTGGCTAATTATGATTATATGATTAACTGTAGAGCGAATGATATTCATCCTGGAGATCCAAGACTTATAGACCTGTTCCGCAAGACTTTTCGATCACTCCATTGTTAGAGCAACTAAAAGTTCATATGCAATAATTTGCTTTATTTTGTAGTACACCTCCGTTATGTGACCTGCCTACTTTTCCATGCAGACACATAGAAAGCTAGAGGTGAGAAGACCAGCAGGAAAACCCTGTGAGCACCAATGACAACAGAGTCAGACAGCCTGAAGGGAAGAGCTGGGTTGGTGGCGGGTTGCAAAGTGGCTTGCAAATATAGAGCAATCAAAAGGGCAATCAAAAGAAATGTAAATGGGGTAGCCAGTTGCAAAATGCATGGGTCAGTTATATATATATCTCTACCTGTATATGTAAATATGATCTGCCCAGGGTTTTCTATTCTATTCTATTGACAGAGCTTAAGTTTTCAGTCTCACTGAACTCACTGAACTCACTATGTTTGATTTATATTTATATTTCATAAATTCTGTGAAACTGCCACATTAGCATGCTATATTAACATGCTATATTAGCATGCTATCATTTCCTAGTTAAACAGTGTTAACATAGCATTCAGCTGCTAGTCCCTCTCAGACTGACAACTCAATCCATCCATCTTCTTTCTCGTTGGAGCGTATCCTAGCTGTCATACTGTCATAGGTTGTGATTCAGGATACACTCAAAACCTTAAAATCAGATAAATGTTTTCAGATTTATTAAAATAAAAAACCAGACTTAATCTAAAATCCATCTAAAGTCCATACTGTGCTTCTATGATGAGAGACATTAAAGGTTAAGTATAATGAGGATGAGTTGTGCCCTTGATGCAGAGTGCTGCTCTGTGGATAAAAGCCTTCAGTGAATGTATGCATTCTATAGATCTTTGCACACATGGAAATATTGATAAGTGAAACCAGAGAGCGACGCTGAAGAGCACACGAGAAATAGCTACAAAAAGTGAAAACTGACATCGATTGTGTCAGCACAGAAATGACCTGAAATGATCCTTACATAACACACACACACACACACACACACACACACAAAGAGACACACAGCAGAGGCTCTCCTGTCCGTCAGAAAGGCTAGCTAAATGCTATGTAAACATCTGTGAGGATTAGAGGTTTTAGCCTATAAAGAACTTAGCGACTCCACAGTGCAATCGGATCCCGTTGACACGACGCGGCGTTTATCTGAGACTTCAGCGCCTCTGAATTGAAATGGAGGAGCGCTTCAAACTGTTTACGTTGCAAAAGTATATAGCTGCATTAAACTGGAGGCAAGATGACAGCAACATTAGAGGGATATTATACAACAGCTCGTGCTTTTGACTCCTTGACGTTCCTTGGGGGTTTTGAAGCTGTCTGAACATGTGGGCATACACAGCTGACCAGCTTAACGTACACAACATCATTATATAAATCGAATCAATCACTTTGTTTCAAAACTATCGATCCATCAGCTCTGTCTGCTCAATCCTACAGAGAGAGGTGAGCTATCAAATACCATCCACTCTCACACTTATACACTTAGCACATAAGAGTAAGACTCTTCAAGAGTAACAGAGAGCGACTCTTCCAGCAAAAACCAGGGCAAAAGATGCCTTAAAGCAGCGGCCCCCCACCCCCGGGCCTCGGACCGGTACCGGGCCGCGAGAGTCTAGGCTCAGGTGTGAAATGTATGGTTTTCAGGATTTTTATTGGTTTTCAGCGTTATTTTTTTATCGTTTTTTTTTCATTAACTTGGTTTTCCTGGGTCTTTTCACGTGTGTTATGAATAAATCTTATTTTTTCGGTACCGGTACTAGTTTTATTTTTGTTGTATTTATCCGTGACACCTTAAAGGCCGGTCCGTGAAAATATTGTCGGGCATAAACCCGTCCGTGGCGCAAAAAAGGTTGGAGACCGCTGCCTTAAAGGGTCATTTCATTGTTATTTTGCCATATTTTCTGCAGTCCAAATACACTCACCAGATAAATCATCAGAAGATCCATTCAAAGTTTTGGTGACTTTAAATTTTAAAAGCTTTTTTTGTCCCATAAATTATACAACTTCTTCAGATTAGTAAAGCTGCTCTATTAATGGGTAGAGATTAATAACATCTCCTGGCTTTGGACCGGCTTCTCCCCATTCTGTCTCACTGTATGGTTATAGTGAGCCAAGAAAATGAATACAGACAATTAAGTACGCCTTTGTTACAGTAACAAATATGTCTGTCAGCACACAGTTAAAGCTGCTGCGAGCCTGTTCTGAGCAAACACAATCAACTCATGCAGCTATTGATTGGGCCTCTGGAGGTTGTGACAGGACAGCTTCCATCTTTGGCATTTCAGAACTGTGCCATAGATTTCTATTTAGGATTCAGCGACATTTGCAATCCTTATACTGTGTCTGGTTAATCTAAAATTTAGAGTTAGAGCAGCTTATGAGTTTCACTTCTGTAGTTTGAACACAGTGAAAAGACAGCGTGAGCATTGGTGGCTGCGCAACCAATCAGAAGAAGCAATAAAGCAGTGCCGTATTTCTCTGCTGATTCGCCTCAGTTGAAACTGAAGATCATTTTGTTTACTTACTCTTTGAAGTGATTGGTTGTTTACAGAGGAAAATGAATGCTGGGGCATCATAGCATTACTAAAAGCATCTCTCATAATCCATGTGACTCTCCCACAGAGGCCCACCTTTGAGCCTGGCCCCACTGACTGAACCACTACTGCCGGCAGGCCAAAATCACTGTTTCTACTTAGAAACTGTATTACCATTTTCTGCCTGCAGCCTGAGCTGAGGAGACCTGACATCACTGGACGGAAACAAGTGTGTGTGTGTGTGTGTGTGTGTGTGTGTGTGTGTGTGTGTGTGTGTGTGTGTGTGTGTGTGTGTGTGTGTACAGGTGTGATTAGCACGCTGACTCTGGCTGAGGGCCTTTCACACCTCAGGTGAACCAATTACCATATTGCATCAACCTATCAGCTCCTGTCAGATAGTCGGGACACCTGCGGGCTCAAACACTGGAGTTAGTCACAGTGGTTTAAAGCTATCTGACCCGCATCTGTCAGCTCTAATACTGAAACCCACCTTGCCTTTTTTTTTTTTACAAAAGGAAAAAAACACAGACTTTTCTAGAAAGGCAATGAAATTAGTTTCTATTTTTCCTCTCTGAATCCTGAGGATTTGAAATTGTCCAAAAAGATTTGCTGTGGTTTCAAATGTCCGACGGGGGTTTCCCAAACCGTCACGCTCTTTGTCACTTTTGGAAAATGTCACAGTCTCTTCAACCCGCCCGAAGTTTGTTTCCACACCTGCTTGTAAACAACCAGTGAGGAGCTTCCTTCACTCTGCTCTTCCAAGACAAGTTTGCATGATGTGAGATTCACGAAACTGACTGAATCTCTCATTCCAGCGATTTAGAGATAACCTTGTGTTACAATACAAAGAGATAAAGTACATATCTCTGAAAATGTGGCAGGTAAAAGTCCTGACATTTTTCCCAGCATGAAACAGGATATTGGATGTGACATTATCAGGTTTCTTTACATACACCATGCTATTAGTTTATGGAAGACAACAATGGATAGGTAGGTAGCAGTGGCGGCTCCTGAAAAAAATCTCAGGGGGGGCAATTTTTATGATATCGACTAAAATGACCCATTTAACCCTTTAAGACCTACCATAGAACCAAGTTCGCCAGAGCTTATATTATATTTTTACATGCTGTGGAGCCATTTTTGGGAGCATTTCAAGTTGCTATACATCAATACAACCATTATAGCCCAAACTTTAATAATATGTCTGCATTAGGTGCATAGTAATTACATAAATTGCAAAAAAGTGCAATAAACTACAAAAAAATTGAAAATCGTTTTTGTTTTTTTAACATATATTTGTAGTTAGAGAAATTTAAGAGGCTTATCCCTCAAAACTGTAAATACAAAAAAGTTACACAAACTAGTTTCCCACCACAGGAAATTTATTTTGAGTGTCTTCATAGTTTTATTTTTGAAATACACCAATTTTTATACACTGCAGGAAAAACAAAAATAAATATTATAGTGCAAATTTGCAAAATAACAGCATATGCATCAAAATAAACTATTTCCAGCAGTGCAATATGAGTCTTAAGCATCCCAGAAACGACACAGAAAGTCATAAAGTCAAACATAACTTTTTAAAACACATAACAAGTAAAACACAAGCTCATAAGGCCTCGATCGTAAAAAACTACATTTCCGCAAAATGACGTCACTTCCGGTTTCGGGCAGGTCATGCGGTCATGTGATAGTTCGCGCTGATGGACGTAGGAAGTGTTACAAACAGCTGATGGATCGGCGAAGCGTGTTTCTGGAATATCATGTTTTTGTTGCTGCAAGTGATTTTTATGCAGTTTTTGCAAAGCTATATGTGGAAGGAAACTGTGACCTAGGACAAGCTGATGGCATAAGATGTAAGTACAACTCCTCCAGTTTCATATGCAAAAAAAATTATTGCGCTAGCTTACTTGGTTGCAGAGCTACCGGGATTTAAAAATAGTTACGCAAAACAGAGCGTGCCCGCTCCGATCGGCTGTAAAGGGTTAATGAGTACATCAAACAACACAATTTTAATTTAAATTTAAAATGAACAACCATATTCTGGCCATTTGTATAGATTTGTAAAAATGAACATGAACAGATTTTTTTTTTTTTTTTTTGAATGAATGAAAAATAACTATTGAAAACAACAACTGTAAACTGATTGGGGGGGTGGGCTAAATGCGTCCCCGCATTGCTAGCTCAAAAGCACCACAAAACTTAATACAATCGATGATTTTAGATAAAATATGACGGTTTTTATCTACCTCTTCGTTGTGCCTTCTTAAAGCAATCCGATGTCCATCATCTAGCTGCGCCGCTATGCTAGTTTTCCCTAGCACAGCTAGCTTTACACTGTTGTCCATATGAACTCGTGAGCTTTCATGTTTCTTGATTCGTTCGGAGAGGTGCTTTAAGTCGGTTTGTCCAGATTGTGTCCACGTCAAATCACACTTGTCACTTTTGAACAGTATGCACGGGAAACAAAAAAGTGCATTAGCTGTTCCACAGCCTGTCAGCCACGACTTGCGCTGGAACCAACTCCGACAAAAAGTCCTGTTGTATGCTTTTGACTTCTCCTTCGTTGCCTGGGTTAGTTGAATTTCGGGCTTGTCAGGTCCCAACTCTTTAACTTGCAGTTTTTCTGCCATTGTCCTTCTGGCAAAAGGGTAAGTTAGAAGCGATCTAACCGAATTTGGGGGAGGCTGTGCCTCAACCGTTAACAATACCGCTGCCATCGTCTCTCTCTGACCTTATAGCTCACTTAGGCTACTGACTGAGGTAAAATTCTAGAACAGCAAATCTTCGCGCGTTTTCTGCAGGGGCGCAATTTTAAGCGCCCCCAAACCATTTAATTCAGCGACGCTGATAGGTCAAATATTTATTATTTTCCCCTGGCAACCATTTAATGATAGGCTATTTCGCTGCATATCAAGGGCGCTTTGACGAGCGCCCCAGAAGAAGAAAAACACCGTTTGTTGGTTGAACTTTAATGAGTCAGCTGGTGAAAATGTTAAAATACGCCTGGCTGTATATGGGCACACACATAGTAAAACTATCATTGATGAATTTTTTAAAAATATATATTTTTACTCCTCCACATTTGGGGGGGGCGGAGCCCGAGCGCCCCCTATGGGCCAGCCGCCACTGGTAGGTAGTACATGACAAGACGCACTCAGCTAACTTAAGGCCTCAGACACACAGGAGAGACCTGCCAGCGACCGTTCAGCACCCACTGGGTTTTTCCTCACCAACTGTGAGTAGTTGCAGGAAAATACATGAAACTGCTAATCTGAAGGCATGCAGCCTTAAAATACTGGTCAGTGACCCTCTGGTAACTGTTGGCTAAGAAACTTGCTAGCTATTTACTTGCTAGGAATAAGTGTGTATTCCGGGACTAGTTGGCAACTGGTTACTGGCAGCTGCTAGCTTGAAACTGGCATGCTGATCCACTGGAAATATCCTTGCAGTTGCTTTGGTTGCTATCAGGTTGCTAGAGCCACCAGTAGTTTGCATGGAGGGCATCAACTTGTCTGCACCTGTCTGCTACACAAAAGATAGTGAAACTGTGAAAAGTGTGATGAAATCAGAAACAACATTCGCCTTCAAAGTAAAAGCTGCATCTTTTGAAATGTGTTGGTTGAAGCGATAAGGCACAACTTTTATTCTTAAGGTAAAGATTTTTCGTTTCCGGTTTGTACTGTATCGCACATTTTATGACAGCTCAGAGAATAAATGGGGAATGTTTACAGACAAGTCGGTGTCTTTCATGCAATCTACATGCAACCATGGTAACCACTCACCAGCCAGTTGGTAAAAACACAGCAGCAGTCAAATAGATAGCTAAACTATGATTAACAGCTGAAACTTGAAGCTAACACTGCAGATAAACATGTTGAGCTAAACAGTACAAAGAGTTGAAAGATGTAAAAGCTAAAATGAACTAAAATGACAGAACCTAAAGCATTTCTAGCAGTTAAATTATTAACAAATTACGGAGCCCCGCAGGGGACATGGGAGGAAAAAAAATTAAGATGGACTTTTGCGAGATCTCGCAAAACTAACTCGGGATCTCGCAAAAGTTTTGCGAGATCTCGCAAAACTAACTCGGGATCTCGCAAAAGTTTTAGCCGGGAGTGTGTTCATGAGGATGGTCTGTCTATGGAGGTATTATTTGAAAAACCTGGAAATTATTCTATTGGTCGTCTTTATGGATATATACTATGGTATCAGAACTCGTCATTAAGAATAAAGGTGAGGAAATTTGTAATTCAAATTTAAATCCATACTATTTGTTACAGAGCCCCGCAGGGGACATGGGAGAAAAAAAATTAAGACGGACTTTTGCGAGATCTCGCAAAACTAACTCGGGATCTCGCAAAAGTTTTAGCCGCATTCTTCCTCCTTCGACCTCCCGTTAGCTCGAAGCTAACGGGAGGTCGAGACCTACTACAGCTGGGAGGAACACTGCTTTCCCGGCACATCGTGCCTAGTAATTGTCCTATAACCAGGCCTGAAATATAATAGAAAGCGCTCAGTTCACAAAAGAGCTTCAGGGGTTACTCCTAGTAGGTTCTTGAAGGTTAAAGTGTGGATAACCTGTTAAAACTATTAGTTAAACATTAAGGAAACATTTAAATGAATAGCTGTTAAATGGAGGTTTAGACAACAGTGTGGGCTTCAGATCCAGTTTAATTGAGCTCAGACAAACACATTTAAACATGACAGGGCTGCAAATAATCATTTAATGTTGCTCAAGCAATTGGTTCACGATGTTTCATCTTTCATGAGCTGCGTTAATTACTTTTTCTGTCTTTTGAGTTACCTGTCTGCTGCTCCAGTCATTCCTGGTTTATTAAAAGAGGAGGCAGAGGGTGGGGCTTGCTATAAATAAACAGGCCTCAAGGGCAAAATAAACCATCTGCTATAAGCACAGGGGGAAATGGGGCTTCTTTATGGTCCCTGTGGTTTCCCCCTTTACCTTTATGGGGTTTCCCCATCTGTTATTTAGGTTCAGTTTGTGAGCCTTTGTTAAGCAGCAGTTTTTGAGCTGATTATTCTGCAAATATCTGATCTTGTTTGCTTCTGTATTCCTGTGATTGTTTTGGGTGAACAGTGCACCTGTGTCTATGTGTCTCTCACCCACATATCTCCACCAATAACCATGCTTTACTGCTTTCCCACCAAGCATCCACGCATTCATTCATCCATTGTTCCTACCAGGTTCCCGATGGTGAGCATGCCATTGAACTCATCAGTCATAGGGTAGTGCTCCATGGCCATGAAGAGCGTGTTGAGGACGATGCAGACGGTGATGGCGAGGTCCAGGAAGGGGTCCATCACCATGATCTTCACCAGCTGCTTCACCTTAAGCCACATAGGGCAGCACTCCCAAACCAGGTAATGGTGGGCAAACGTGTACCAGCAGGGGTGACACTTCTTATGGGATTCCTCCAGTTCTGCACAGGAAACAAAATGTGGTCAGGAGGTTTCCTTCTGCATAAACAAAGTTACACTGGTTAAGCTGGAAACGGAACAACTGAGAAGCTGGAAAAGGGATAAGTTACAAAGCTGATTGTGGAACAGACTAAAGGTGCAAAAATACTGGGCCCTGTGTATGATTTTCCAGGTGTAATGATGACTGAAACAGATGACAAATTAATACATAGCAAGCTTAAAAGACGAGATTTGGCTTAAAATTTGCTCAAATTATCTTTAAGATCAGCTGATCTGCTGGGATTGTTGCCGACTTTGACTCTGATCTAACATTTTGCTCGATTAAAACAAGAACAGAAGTGATTTAAGTCAAGAGATGATTCGGATACAGCAGGATGGAGGCAAGCTGAAAAGAATACCAATCAATGGATAAATGTGATTATTAATAGGAACAAAGACTGGTCTAAAAGGAATTTTGGATTGATAAATGTATCTGTTGTGTTACAATCTGAAGCTCTTTCTATATAAATACTTGTGGAGCAGAGGCTCAGACTGCATTACCTGTAGTTATGTTGGTCGATAACAACAACGATAACAAAAATACTTGTGCTGTGTGGCACAAAGCTTGATGGCAAACAGTCCTGAACACATGAACTAATTAATCAGAAGATCAGTAAAACAAACAGTGAAGGCACGTTATGAAAAAAAGCACTGGCGGATTTGCAGCCTTTTATTTAAAGTAAAAAAGCGTCTCGTTCAGTGACGGAGCCTCGAAGATGCCGACTGTGAAAAGTCACAGGGCTGGAGTACTCCTAAATGTTTACAAGGTGTCCTCTGGTGTCAGTGTGATGACCGACGGCATTATGGCAGCAGTGAGAGGAGTCGCACTCCCAAACTGTTCTTTGTAAAAGAGCCCTTATAGAGACATTTACATGAGCTGAGCGAGGATCGATAGATGCTCTCTTTGCACTTCTTCATCACCATTTCCGATTATGGCATCAGATAAAATTATCCAGGCTCTTCAAGGTTCATGAAAACCTTCTTCAGGACCAAAAGTTGTCTGAATGTTGGGAAATCTCCAAACTGATATATCAAACGTGAACGCTGTTATTGTTTCTCCATTTCACAGCTTTGAGCTACATTTACAGTTAACATGTGATCAGATTAGAAAATGATTTTCACACACAAAGAGTCATGGCTGAAAAATGAACCTCGTATTAAGTAAAAACTTTCCATATGGTATAACTTGTTTTAAGCAGCCAACTAAAGTTGAGCCAAACTTTCTGCAGTGAACCATCAGAAACTCCTCAGGTACGAGGTGGGGTGGCTGTAGTTCAGGAGGGTTGGTGGTTTGATCCCAGTTTTCATGCCAAATATCCTTGGACATGAAATATCCGTCTTACTCTCTGATGCATCCATTGGAGTATGAATGCGTATGAATGATATTTAGAAAGCACTCACCATATAGATAATAGTGCTTCTGTGAATGGGTGTGTATGGGGTGAATGTGGCATGTTGTATAGAGCGCTTTGAGTAGAAAAGCGCTCTATAAGAACCAGACCATTTACGAACGTCTCTGTTCCCCTTCATCACTGACATCATCTTCATGCAGTTTATTAAAATTATGCTGAACTGATTGTTTATTCTTTGAGCTGAGACACTTGGAGTGGGTGTAAAATTGATTGGGTTACAGTGTTTTAACAAAATTGTTTTTCAGTTGTGAAAATGCCCTATGACTACCTCCCGTGTAGGTTTCCCGACTATTACCAGACGTACTTTGAATATTTTGTAATTATGACAAAATCATAGCTGATGCAGAATGCAGAAGTAAATTGAAGCAAATATTTATAAAATTACAATTTATGTTTCGATTTATTTTAATATTTCTATTTTATTTTTGCACTTTTTCCCCCTCCATACAACCAAACGCCACCTGGTGATTGCTTAGTTAATCTGAACTGGTAAGAACATTTTGGATCGTAGTGCTGTTTTTATTTTTTTTAATCCAAAGAAGAGCTCAAGTTAAACCATGCAAAATAAATTCATAAAGCTTATTTTAAATTGAAGGAAAGTCTCCTGGGAAACAGATGATAATTTTAAAAATGACATGAATAAATCAAAGAGTGGAGCCGAGAAGGGACGGAGGGATGAAGGGTGTGCAGATGGATGCAGGGAGGACAGCAGTGGGATTTTGTATTTTCCTGTATAATGATCTGTTCTGTAAGAGCAGCGACTGCTGAGGGGAGAGACTGTGACTCAGCAGACCTATCACACGCACGCACACGCTTAGAACACACACGGGTGCAGATTTGATATGAATCCAGAAATGTAACACACTGATATCATACACACACGTACAAACACACACACAGGAGGTTTTTGATTGATTGATTGAATCTTTATTTTGAACATGTTGAAAAAGTATAAAAAAAAAAAATAGAATTAAAAGAGACAAATGAACAAAGCAAACAAAAGGAAAACGAGCAACCACAACTCCAAATAACGTCCATGTTCAAAAAGGAGCAGGAAGAAGCATAAGCTTATTTAATCCCACCCCTTTTCCACTATCTAGTATCAATAGACTACAGAAATACCTCCTTGTAATTACATTATATGTTGGAATCAAGTTGGAATGATCTCACGGTTAATGAGGGTGACCAGGATAACACTCTCTCCCTCTCTGTTTCTATCATTCTCTCTCTGTGTCTCTCTCCCTTTTCCCAAGTCCCTGGCGCAAACAAAGCCTGTGTTCCCCTGGGGTTGACTAGGGCAGCGACACACACACACACACACACACACACACACACACTGTCTTTGAAGCAAACTCAGACACAGCTACACACACGCTCCTCTCTCGCACCCACAAAAGCGTTATAATTCGGACAAATACGTGGTTACACAATCACACACAAACACACACATATTGAGACACAAAGTCAGGCAAGGTTACAGTCCCATATTGACAC
Source organism: Aulonocara stuartgranti (assembly GCF_965226115.1). Classification (NCBI taxonomy): domain Eukaryota; kingdom Metazoa; phylum Chordata; class Actinopteri; order Cichliformes; family Cichlidae; genus Aulonocara; species Aulonocara stuartgranti. The sequence continues at coordinate 34,075,613 of NC_138960.1, forward strand.
ACAAGCGCAAACACATAAAACGTGAAAGGATGCTGGAGCTGATGCAGAAACTTGTTTTTTCCAGGTAATGAGCCAGTTTTAAATCGCTCTGCCATTTGGTAGAAATGAAGTGAAACAGAAGCTTCTGTAAAGAAAGGAAATCCATTTAATCCTGTGTGGGATTATTTTAAGAATGATTAAGATTAGCTTCACTTTGTTTCGCTGCTATCAAAGTCTGCTAAATAAATCAAAGAAGTCTCACCACTCAGCCTCAGCTGAGCGGGTATTTGGGATAATATTAGGAAGTCCCCATCTAAATGAACGTGGATAAAGACTTAGTATTGATTTCTATGGTCACCGGGGCATAAAAACTGCACGTGTAGAATCAATAAATTGTTTTGATCTGTATTTTTTCCACCTGATAGAGCACATGCCCCATGCACCGAGGCAGCAGCCTGGATTCAACTCCACCCCTGGTCATTCGCTGTGTGTCATTTCCCTTCTCTCTTTCCCCACTTTGCCATCTGTTCTACACTAACACTGTCATATAAATGCAACCACTATCACATTAAGTCAGATACAGTACAGCATGAAACAAGGAGATGGGATCAAAGCGGTTTGCAAAGTCGATTGCAGATGCAAAAACAAGGGCACGGGCATGAAAACAGACATTAAAATGCCTCCATTAAACTCAGTCAATGAATTATAGCAGCTGAATTATTCCCTCTAAAAGAACAAACGGTGGACCATTAATTCAGAAAGCTCAGCAGAACATCAGCTAAAGTTTAAACTCAGTTTAAGCTATTTTAGCCAGCCTACGGCTCATGCCACATCTGCAAGCCACTTTGCAACCCTGACTTTGGTGTCTGCTAAGAAGCTAAGAAACCTGCTGCTGCTCTCCACACCTTAATCATGTGGAGGCCCCAGGACAGAGGCATGCTGGTAGCTAAACTGATGGGAGCTGGACTTCTTAATGAAGGTAATGAAGATGTTTCAATTCTCATCTGAGAAGCTTAAATAGGGCTGCTCGATTATGGCAAAAATGATAATCACGATTATTTTCACTGAAATTGAGATCGCGATTATTTGACGATATTTATTTAAACCTTTAAGACCTACTATAGAACCAAGTCCGCCAGAGCTTATATTATTTTTTTACATGTTGTAGTGCCATTTGTGGGAGCATTTCAAGTTGCTAAATAACTGTTATAGCCCATATTTTAATAATATGTATGCATTAAGTCCATAGTAACTACATTAATTGCAAAAAAGTGCAATAAACTACAAAAAAATTTATATCGTTTTTGTTTGTTTTTTTACATATATTTCTACTTGGAGAAATGTAAGAGGTTTATCCCTCAAAACTTTAAATACAAAAAAGTTGCAAAAAATAGTTTACATCAACAGGAAATTTATTTTGAGTGTCTTCATAGTTTTATTTTGGAGATACACCAATTTTTATATGCTGCAGGAAAAACAAAAAACAATCCTATGATTCAAATTTGCAAAGAAAACAGCACGTGCATCAAAATAAACTATTTCCAGCAGTGCAAGCATCCCAGAAACTATTCAGAAAAGTCAAACATGACCAGTAGAGGTTTTTAAGGCCTACAAGTAAAAAACGACATTTCCGCGAAAATGACGTCACTTCTGGTTTCGGCCAGGAAATGGCGGACATGCGACAGTTCGCGCTGACGTCTGTTTCACTGTGGGAAGTGTTACGAACAGCTGATCGGATCGGCAAAGCGTGTTTCTGGAATATTATGTTTTTGTTCCTGCAAGCGCTTTTTATGCAATTTTTGCAAAGCTTTATGTGGAAGGAAACCGTGACCGAGGACAAGCTGATGGCATCAGATGTAAGTACAACTCCTCCGGTTTCATATGCAAAACAAATGGTTCCGGTTCTACAGGGATTTAAAAATAGTTACACAAAACGGAGCGTGCTGCTCTGACCGGATTTAAAGGGTTAACAATGACTTTAAAAAATAATATAAAATAGTGTGCAACACCACTGAAGTTTTTTTTTTACCTCTCTTTTCAACCAACAGCAGTCACTCTCCTCTCCAAATAACTTCTGCTTAGCTTTCCGAGCTTCCCTCGGGTCCTCTTAATCAGCGGTCTCCAACCTTTTTTGCGCCACAGACAGGTTTATGCCCGACAATATTTTCACGGACCGGCCTTTAAGGTGTCGCGGATAAATGAGGGAGGGGCTAATAATCGGCTCAGTCATTTTTAATGATCGTTGAAAGCCCAGATCGTAATCGTGATTAAAATTCGATTAATTGAGCGGCCCTAAGCTTAAACACTTGTAGAAGCTGATGAGGACTCCCACGTGTTTTTGCTATTGTAGGGTTAAATATACTGAATTCATACCCTGGTTTATAACAACTCACATCATATTTAGTGTGTGTGCCCTGCATTCAAATTAGCGTGGCTCACTTTGCTTCTCACCTTCCATGACGTCGGTGAGGTAGCTGGCAGCACTCATTGCCCTGCCCCTGCGCTCCGAGTCCTGCATGGACGAAGGCCGAGGAAGTAGCATCGTGCTGAGCTCTGTGGTGGACGTGGGAACCTAAAAAGATGGAAGTCATCCTGATTACTTTAGATCTTTAGATGCAACCAGAGAATAAGAGATGGTATTACCCCACACAGAGTCCCATCCTAACAATCATGGAGTTGGTCTGGGATTAAGAAGCAATCTTAAAGATCTCTACCAGCTCCTCCAAGATATGTTTTAAAGACATCCTCATTTGACTGAGCCTGCTGTCACACATGCTCATCATTCATTCTTGAGTATGAGCTGCCTTGGACTCTTCTGTTACCATTGTGACAACATCGCATAAACACACATTTGTGTCGGGTCAAATGGGTCAAACGTAGTGCTGTGATTTCTTTGTGTGTGTGTGTGTGAGTGCATTCAGTCTATCACCACGGCAACAGAGAAGCAGGTGATGACTGGTGTTCAATGAATCAGAGAAATCAGCGTGCCGCTGCTGTGCGTCTGTTTATCTCTTTCATCCTCACTAAAAAGCACTGCTGGATTTTTTTTCATGTATCAGATGAGCTTCACGAGGGTTGAACTTCTAAAACACCCACTCGACTCTCCTCTTAAAGCCTGACTTCAGCTGCTGCCTCTCAAATTCAAAGTTTAAATTATACTAAGTAATCAACTGGCGCTCAACATTAATTTGCTGCAACCCTTGTTGATTATCCTGAGCTCTTGGTAGTGATCATCATGGCTCATGGAAGCCATTCCTGACTGGAAAGCGAGCAGACGGATTATAAAGTATGTTCCATCAGGTCTGGGAACATCTCAGGAGGAACGTGTTGGTACTACATCGAGTAAAACTCAGACAAATGTCAAGAAATAGGGGGATGAAACTAAAACGCTGATCAAAGTAAATGACATGTGGCACATGTCAGCCTGTGAGGCTTTGATAGTGTTTTTCAGCTCCACAGAACAGAAACTAACTTTGTCGCATGGAGTCACACAAACCACCTGCAACTCAACACCTCAAAGACTAAGGAACTGGTTGTGGACTTCGGGAGGTCCAGAGAAGGTCCACTGCTGGTTCAGATGGAGGGGGAGGAGGTGGAGGTGGTCAACAAGTACAAGTACCTCAGGCTGTGGGTGGACAACAAACTGGACTGGTCATGCAACACAGAGCACCTGTATAAAAAAGCCCAAAGCCGACTGTACTTCCTCAGGAGGCTGAGGTCTTTTAACATCTGCAGGAAGCTCCTGAGGATGTTTTACCAGTCGGTGGTTGCTGGAGTACTTTTCTATGCTGTGGTGTGCTGGGGGAGCAGCACAGCAAAGAGGGACTCATCCAGGCTGGAGAAACTGATCAGGAGGGCTAGCTCTGTGGTCGGCATGAAGCTGGACACTCTGGTGACAGTGGCAGAGAAAAGGACATTAAAGAAACTGCTGGACATTATGGACAATGCTGGGCATCCTCTGCACACGGCCATAAACAATCAGAAGAGTCTGTTCAGTGACAGGTTGCTTCTCCCCAAGACAAGAACTAACAGACTTAAAAACTCCTTTGTCCCACACGCCATCAGACTGTTTAACTCCTCTCTGGAGGGGAGAGGGAGGGGAAACAGGAGGACAAAGGAGGGGGGAACAACTAAGCTGTAGTGCCTCTTCACCTCACTGTACAATACCTTTTGTAAATAGTCAACAGTGCAATAGACTCAATACTTGAAATGTGCAATTCACTTGTATTTTTATTTTTTATTCCTATTTATTCTATTTATCCCCTTTGTATATTTTATTTATATTTGTCTCTGTATTTATATATGTGTGTGTGTGTGTGTGTGTGTGTGTGTGTGTGTGTGTGTGTGTGTGTGTGTGTGTATATATATATATATATATATATATATATATATATATATATATATATATATATATATATATATATATATATATATAACAATTCTGTAACTGTAACTTCGGTCGTTGCTGTGCTTTTTGGAAGTCGAATTTCCCAGAGGAACCCACCCGAGGGATTAATAAAGTTCTATCTTATCTTATCTTATCTTATCTTATCTTATCTTATCTTATCTTATCTTATCTTATCTTAAAACATGAGGAGCTGTCAGTGCTGCATCCATACAAATGTGTAATATATGCATCCTCCTGTTATTACCCTTCACAATAAAAGCCCTACAATTTACAGTGCAAGAATGCTCTCCTCCTGGACAGTATAGGAAATCTTGCTGATAAGGTTGTACTGCCTTAAACTAGATTAGACGAGCTGCGTGAATTGAGCTCACAAAGTTTGTCTTTGAAGTGTCTTTAAAGTGCCCATAACAGCCTTCAAGACCATATAACAGGAAATAAAAAGCAGGTTGTTGTTGCAGAGCCATCCAGGACTGATTTGTGTCAGATCTAATGAGGACTTAAAGTTTTCCTCAAAGAATAAACTTGCCCGAGTAGGTTTTTAAGACAAAGTCCTTCAGTTCTGTTCTGTGTTTAAATTTGCAGCACATTTTTTGAGTAAGCTGTACTTCTAACTGTCCTACCAAAATCCAAGCGTTGGATTAACCATCAGAGCCTCCTTACTGCCTACTCACTGAGATCCTCACCAACAGTTCAGAAAGTCCTCTCTACACTAATCATGTGTCCTTTTTAAATTCTCATTCCGGTCATTCATGCAAGCAGATGTCAGAGTTGTGTTCTTGTTAGTCATCTTTTGACCCAAGCACAGCTAGTGGAAGGTAATTTCAGATCCAACCTTTCAGACAGCTGAAGGCTCTCCTGGATGTCAGAACTTTGCTCTCGGAGATGGAGAGGCCACTCCACAGCACGTGATGTTTAATAGAAACTTTAATTTCAAAGGTTCATGTGACCTGCTGAGTTTGGTTGGATTATTTTTAACCCAATGTTGGATCTGTTGGTACAGTTATTTGTGTATTTCACATTGTGAGATGTCTTATTCAAGAAATCAAATGATAATTTAATTTAAAATGGTAAATTTACCATTTTACCAACAGCTTCTATAATTCTATAATTTAATTATAGAAGCTTTACATGAATACAAATGGAAAATGATATAAGAGCAGGTCTGATAGCTCGAGTTACACCTGCTTAAAAACTACAGAACGCATCGTGGCGATCGTGGCTCAGGAGTTGGGAGTTCGCCTTGTAATCGGAAGGTTGCTGGTTCAAGCCCCAGCTTGGACAGTCTCGGTCGTTGTGTCCTCGTTGCCTACTGGTGGTGGTCAGAGGGCCCGGTGGTGCCAGTGTCCGGCAGCCTCTGTCAGTGCGCCCCAGGCTACAATGTAGCTGCCATCACCAATAGGTGGATGACTGGTTGTGTAAAGCGCTTTGGGGTCCTTAGGGACTAGAAAAGTGCTATACAAATACAGGCCATTTACCATTTATCTGGTTGTCGCCGCAGTACAGCTAAGCTGACACAAGGAAAACTGCTGGAGCTCCCAATAGAAGTCCTTTTGCTGCTGCAAAACTGCCTTTTAAATAAAGTTGTTTAGGTTTGAACGGTGCTCAGCTGCTCGCCTTGTAAAGGCCTGACAGCAGTCCCCGGTGAGCTCCGGACTCCTCGGCCCTCACACAGAGGAACCTGCATGAACCTCATTTGCTCAGGTGTTATTACATAACGCTTCCTGCTAAGTGTTCTTCCAATGAAGCATGACGCACAGGCCTGAAGGTCGCCGCCCACAACACCACCTACATCCTGTCTGTGTGCCAGGCAGGGAAGCACCAGGGAAACACACACACACACACACACACACACACACAGCCATTTTAGCTTCCGCTGGCTGCTGTGGGTTGCCATGGGGACATTTCCATGGCAAATAAGTGAGTTCTCGTCCCCTCCTCCTCCTCCCACTCGTCTCTGCATCAGTCTGAGCAGCAGGACAACAGGTTTATGGATGGATGGACAAGAGAAGCAGAAATACTTCATTTCAAAGCATGAAACTCTAACCTGAACTCAGAGCTGCTCTGAGCTCCCACACAACCCCTGCAGTTTACATTCAGTTTATCAAGAAGTAACTTTTTCTACACACTGCAGGAGATTTCAGTTTTCAATTGTGATGAAGGGGAATTTTGTCTGGCAGCAGCAGAAACCAGACAGAAAAGGTGAGATTACCAAAATGTGCTGACATGCTGTTGGAGGTGACTGTTGAGATTTGGCACTACAGAAATAAAACTGAACTGAACAGAATTAGACTAACTGTTTGCAGATGCTTCAGAACTTTCTCATTAGCAGCCACTTTAGGCTGGCTCCAGAGGTAAGTCACTCCTCATAGACTCCAATAAACCTTTTCAGTTTCCTTTGTACCCGAGTACAATGATTAAACGCTCACAGCGGCCCAATGCTAGCTAAGCCTTAAAAGTGCACTCAGGCTTTAAGTCACATCACACAACCAAAAAAAAGAAAAGTCCAGGTAAAAGGTTAAACATCAATATTGTTTACTTAGAATTAAACTTTTATTCTTTCTATGAGTAGTCTAAAGTGCTCCAGTCGATGGTCAATTGACTTCTTTCAGGCTCCTGAAGAGGTTCCAGCTCTGGCTTCATCAGTTCCAAAAGCTAAAGCAGAGCCTAAGTTATTAACCTTGGTCAGGGCTGTCACACAGAAGTCCCAACATGCCTAGATCATATAGGTCGGGGAATGGATGGTGCTTAACCCTTTAAGACCTACCATAGAACCAAGTCCGCCAGAGCTTATATTATATTTTTACATGTTGTAGTGCCATTTATGGGAGCATTTCAAGTTGCTATACATCAATACAACCATTAAAGCCTAAATTGTAATAATATGCCTGCATTAAGTGCATAGTAATTACATAAATTGCAAAAAAGTGCAATAAACTACAAAAAAATTGAAAATCGCTTTTGTTTTTTTAAGATAAGATAAGATAAGATAAGATAACCTTTATTAGTCCCACACGTGGGAAATTTGTTTTGTCACAGCAGGAAGTGGACAGTGCAAAAGTTATGACGCAAAAATTAGAATACAATAAGAATAAATACAGTACACAACTGTACAGAATAGAATAAAATAATATACTATATACAGTAGAATAAAATAGAATAAAAATATACAATAAGATAAAAATAGAATACGAATGCTATATACAACATATATTTCTAGTTAGAGAAATTTAAGAGGCTTATCCCTCAAAACTGTAAATACAAAAAAGTTGCACAAAATAGTTTCCCACCAAAGGAAATTTATTTTGAGTGTCTTCATAGTTTTATTTTTGAAATACACCAATTTTTATACACTGCAGGAAAAACGAAAATAAATATTATAGTGCAAATTTGCAAAAAAGCAGCATATGCATCAAAATAAACTATTTCCAGCAGTGCAATATGAGTCCTCAGCATCCCAGAAACGACACAGAAAGTCATAAAGTCAACGATAACTTTTAAAAACACCAGTATAGGCTCTTGAGGCCCTCATGGTAAAAAACTACATTTCCGCGGACATGTGATAGTTCGCACTGACGTCTATTCCAACGTAGGAAGTGTTATGAACAGCTGATCGGATCGGCAAAGCGTGTTTCTGGAATATTATGTTTTTGTTGCTGCAAGTGCTTTTTATGCAGTTTTTGCAAAGCTATATGTGGAAGGAAACTGACCGAGGACAAGCTGATGGCATCAGATGTAAGTACAACTCCTCCGGTTTCATATGCAAAACAAATTATTGCGCTAGCTCACGTGGTTGCAGTGCAGTTACTCTGCTCTCATATCATCTCAATTTAAAATGTGAACATCTGTCTCCTCAAGAGTGTCTCCTCTCTTTTAGGTGTAGATGTGGACCCTACTATGGTGTGTCATGTATCTGTGGTCCTTTGGGTGATCCTATATCCCAACCACTCCTCACTGCATTGCACATCATGCATGACGTTGCTTAGTTTGGGAGTGGATGCTTTTGTCTTGGGATGAACCACTTTGTTATCTGGGAGTGTTGCTGGTTCTGAATTGCAGAAATTCAGGACTCCTGATCAACGTTTAGACCTGAACCCTTTTAGATAAGAGAGAACTTGATAAGTAAGTCCATTTGCCTTTGACTTAAGGTCCTTAGAATCCCATGAACTTGATGACTGAGGACCTACACGTCAAAATTCCATTCAGAAAAACCTGCATTCAGAAACACCCCACTATTGTCATTTAAACATTCACCACTGTACAAAGTATCAGTAGTGCTGCTTTCCTTAGTAGCTTCAGCAAATTCTATTTTCAGAAAGTATTTTTAGATTATCAGAATCCTGGGTGACTTCTTTCTAGAGATTTTAAGAATTCTTAAAAGATTTTAAGAATACTTGACCTCAAACAAATACTTGATTTGAATTCATCCAGGATTTTTGGCAGATGTACCTATGGTTTCAATTTCAAACTGCTAGGTTGCTTCATTCTTGAGTTATCGCATTTACAAAAAATTATGAAATATTGTCATCACATATTGTAAATAACTGCTCTTCTTGTATGTGTCTTTATTTAAAACATAACACACAATAAACAAAGTAACAGTGTGTTTAATCATGAAGCTGCACAGCATCATAAAACTAAACTTCCTGGCAGAACACTTACCCTACACCGAATTCAAGCCTACAGGTCTACCTAATAAAGCGAACTCTGAGTGTATTTAACTACTTTGCCGTGTTCTTCTCCTCTTCCTCCTCCTTGTTGTATAACAGTGAAGGTCTGGAAGCGGGTTATGAGCAGGTGGAGGTGACTGAACACCTCCAGGCTTGGAGCTGCTGTGTTTGTCCTGATGATACTCTAAACCCACTGCCTGACAGGGAAAAGACACCACTGTAAACAAGTATTAAAATAAGTGCATTCCCTAATGGCGTGGAGCTCGCTGCCTTTCAGCTGCCACAGGTTTTATAAGGCTCTGCTGTGAGAGTGAAGATGGAACCGAGGTAACGTTAAATTGACAGAAGTGTCTGAAAGCTGCTGTTTCAAGTGGCACTGTGCTGCGAGACAAAGACACTGAAAAAACCATTCTCACCCTTACAAACTCGAGATGTCATTTCAGAGTAACTAAAAGCTTTTCAAGAACAACGGGAAACTGTGAAAACCAGGAATGGTATTGATATTCGGAGAATCAGGACTTTGACTAAAGGAATCATCAAAAGATCAGAGCTCTGAAACAAAAAAATGTTTATATTTAATTTGTAACTCCATTTTTTGACTCCATGAGTTTACCATTCAAGCCAGTAATTTCACATTTCTAGTGATTAAGATCTAGTTATCCAGACAGGTTCATTTCTTTATGTTCAGGGTTATGACAGGCAGCACGGTGGATCAGTGGTTACCACTAACGCGTCACAACAAGAAGCTTGGGGCTTGAACCCTGTCAGAACCTCTCTATGTCACATTCGCATGTTTTTTCCCATGGTTGTGCTGGTCCTGGAGATCCAGTTTCTACCTTTATAAAACATGCCATCTTAGCCGAGGACACTCTCCTGAAAAGAGATTTTACTCTCAAGATTTTCACATTGTGTTTAACCTCCTGAGACCCGAAGTCTTCCACAACATGCATTTTTAATTTCTCTTTGATATTTGGGCTGATTGGGGCCCGATGAATGTAAGAACGAAGAATTACCAGATTTTTTTTCCCTTATTTTTGTTTTTAAGAAAAATAAGAGCCTCATATGAGGATATTCGTTTAAAATTTTGATTGAACAGTAGCAGCATGATGTTATCGTAAGTGGATATCAGGCCCTTGTAGAGCAAAATTGAGTATTTTGGTCTAAATAACCCAAAATGTGATGCCAGGTCCACATATTGTTACACATGGTTAAATAAACATTAACAAACAAATAATTATCTGAATTGCCTTACTTTTCCTTTAACGACAACAGATTGCAAGTAACCAAAATTCAGCTTCTAAACAAACATCTATGTGGAAGCAGCTCTCCACTCAGTGCTGCAGAGGCAGGATTCACATACGAGTCCCTTCAGTGTTTAACAGTGAGCGTGCCTCGTGTGCTATGAACTGGTCTGCATTGGTGCATCATATCTTTATTCTCTTCCCCCTCCTGCCCCCCCCCCCCCTCTTTCTTAAATAGATAACTATCATATCTGATATCATATCTCACAGTACAATAATACTGAATGGGTTGCATTGTTGTATTTTGTCATGTTTCTCAGGTCTTTGTCTGAATTTCTACGAACATTATTGCTAAGGATTGTCTTATTGCATTGGAGTCACACTGGGTTAAATATGTACACTTGGGTTTTAAGGGGTATTTATTATTTTCTTCTTTTTTTTGGGTTGTATGGAAGCCCCAAACGCAATTTCATTGTTCTTGACAATGACAATAAATAAATAAATACTAAATACTGGTCATTGTAGCAACACCACATAACTCACAAGACAAGCTTACAGACTTCAGTTAGAACTAGAAAGCCAAGCTTCCTGTTACTAGCTTTGGTCATTTACGACATTGTGAGTGCTCAGTGCAACAATCAACCTCTGCTTCTCTGAAGAGCCCATATCACTCCCGTTTTGGCCTCCCTTCACTGGTTGCCTGTAAGTTTTAGGTTTCTTTTTAAAGTTTTAGTTTTAACCTTTAGGGCCCTACATGGTCAAGCCCCCCCAGTATATATCTGACCTGCTGAAACCACATTGTTCTTCCCCAGCTCTAAGGTCATCAGATCAGAGATTGTTGGTGGCCCCACGCACTCGATTTAAAACTCGTGGTGATCGGGCCTTTTAGGCAGTGGCACCGAGGTTGTGGAATTTTCTCCCACTGGTTTTACGCTGTACAGACTCCATTGATTCTTTTAAAAAGCAGCTGAAGACATTTTTATATGGGCAAGCTTTTAATTAATTTGTTGTATTTTACTGTTTTACATTGTTATTTGTTGTATTTCCATTCTTTTCATTTTTCTTTTTCTTTTTTGTAAAGCACTTTCTCATTTTTATCTGTGAAAAGTGCTATACAAATAAATTTATATTACTTACTTATTTACTCTGACTTTTTTTTCAGAAGTTCTTAAACACTTCAGTTGGAGGAAACTGGACTACATTTTTAGGATCTTGAAGATGTCCCACCACTCATTCACCCTTTCAGTTCTAAGAACTGATGGAGAGTACCACTTATTTAACTTCTAACCAGGTTGTCATGGAGGCAATGCTGCAAGTTGTTGATCAACCATGTCATCAGCACTGAGGTCACATGGGTCTCAGTGTAAGTTGGGGTTGAATCACCTGGGAGGGGATCTCAAGACGGGGTTACAGATGGCTGATGGTGTGCAGGGTTCCTACACAGACAAAAACTAAAGTGCATACACCATCCTATTGTATCAGACAGAACCCTGTCCAAATATGATTTGTGAACAGCACTTGGACTACAAGAGGAAACCACAAAGCTTCTGGTACCAAGAATCTTGTTGCCTGTTTGCAGATTCTACAGATTCATATGCTGATATTCTTACTGTGCAGGTATTCGTGCTGGGTATGTTATGTCATTTGTCCCCATTTAGCCAAAAAAAAAAAAAAAGTGCAAAGCAGCACGTAAACACCTGTTTCTGGATAACACATCTGCACAGGCAGACTTTCTCACCTTTTCTGCATGTGTTTGGTCAGTGAGTCATGCAGAACGAGTGTGATCTGATTATCATCTTGACTGGACATGACCCGGGATACATCTATGTACTGCATGTTTCCAGGCGCACAGCTGACTGCCGGATGTCAACAGCCTTGGTGAAAAAATATGTGCAGCGCAGGAAGCAACGAGAATGAGCCTATTTTAGGATTTCAAGTGAAAACTGTACATTAGTTACTCGTGGCATCAGCACAGCCCGTGTGTGCATGTTTGTAGTCCTGTTAAATACGAATACTGTCTAATGCTGAGTTAGTGATTCTGGCTTCAGTATAATTGTTGAGCCTACTGTACATTCGATGTTGTGGCTCATCAATAGACATCAGTGTTGACAGACTGGGCAGTTTACTGGGGTAAAAACATGTGGACATAGCTAGCTTGACATCGACCTTTCGTTTGTAGACTTTAGCTTGTTAACCACATGCTGAGTCATGAGCCAGTGCTCATTAAAAATGCTCCAAAGGCTCCAACACCTCAAACATGGTCCAGAGGTCCAGTTCAGAGACTGAGTTAGTTGAATTTAAGCCTAGCAGACAGCTAGCGGCTAGTTGGCATCCACCTGTCAGAGACATCCCAAATAATACAAACTTTGAACCTCACTGCAATTTAAACAGGCAACCCAGCTCCCCCCTCACAGTTGTACCAGGCTATAAACATGTTTATTTTTGCTATAAAGTTGGGAATGTTAATATGGGAGTCACTGGGAACTGATTCACTTTTGGACGGAGCTTCAAGTGGACATTAGAGGAACTGCAGCTTTTTCCTGGCTCCTTTATGGCCACTTTCAGCTGTCTCTTGATAACGTTTGTGGTGTGAGCTCTATTTTATTTGGATGCCAGCGAGCACTAGTTAGCTGCTATCTGTGTGATACAGTTCATTTACCGTGTTGGTGACTTCTGGCACCAAAAACCAAAGATAGCTTCTGTCAAACTGCAAAAGTTAACGATTCAAAAGTGTCTCCTAGTGACAGCTCTGTGTATCCATACATTTTGTTATACAGTATAAGGTTTGAAGGCACTTTTGCTTCATTTGACAAATGTCACAACCTATCAAGATCAACCTCAGCTTAGTCCACACTCCCCAACAGTTTTGCCCAAATTTGGACTTTCTGACACCTGATTGGCTCCTGGTAAAATATTTATCACTGTGTGAGGTGAACACACAGTCTGAATGAATCTATATCAGTTAGCTCTTCAATGATGTCGGTAACTGCACACAAAGTTCAGAGTGTGTGTGGAAATAGTCTTGTGTGTGTGTGTGTGTGTGTGTGTGTGTGTGTGTGTGTGTGTGCGCCCACGTGTATGAGCAGATGGGGGGAATACCATGGCACTGTTATCTGAGATGGTTGATATGAGTGTGTATGTGTGTGTGTCTTTAACCCATGATATCAGAGTGGAGTTATGCAAAGCGCTGATTCATAATTCACATGTCTGAGTGTTGGATGGCTGCAGGCTCCACCATTGTTTCCACTGCAGCGAACACACACACAGTCAGCACACGGAACTCACACTCTCCTCCTTGACCTTCTCCATGGTGCAAGCAGGCAGCTGCCCCTGCAGTGGCGGTGGGGAAACCCCGTTCTGGTCCATGGCAACAAACAGCTTCCCGTTGATGTTTAGAGTCGGATAAAAAACCTGGAAACACAAAAATCACAGAAGCATAACTACAGTGCCCCAGGAGGGACAAAATATTGTAAAGAAAAAACTCCATAAAGTGGAAAAAAACAGAAGAATTTCTCGGTTTATAGATACATTTACAATTTGTGAAGAAAAGAAATTAGAATTTAATTATGTGATTAGATTAATATGGTGTATGGTACAGCCTGAAGAAGTCACTTGGATGAACGATGGAACGTTTCTCCCAACGTTTCCGAAAACATTTCGCCCAGATGAACAGAATCAACTTTCTGGGAAGAACTACAATAATCTGAGAAATAAAAATGCTTCATTAAAAGGCTCTCATTGCCACACATGAGCTGTTACGCTCACCTGGGAGCTCCGGCTGGCCGTGCTGTAGGTGCTCGGCCTCCGTTTGGGCCACGGTTGGGGCAGGATGCCGCTGAAGGTTCCTCCGCTGTAGGTTCGACTACCGACGCCCTCCACCACGTCGCCCGGTACGCTGTACTCGTCATCGGCCATCTCTCCCTCCGACCCTCGGCTCCTCAGTCGGAAGTTGAAGATGGAGGAGACCTGACTGCTTCTCCGCGTCCTTGTGGAAAAGGAGCGTGCGAGGAGTGGGTGGAGCGGCTGGAGGAGGAGGGGGGAGTAAAGTAAAGTTTTGCACCGAACATAAACAATATTAAATCAGATCTTTCTCCACTGACCTTTCCACCATCAGTCAAGTCCACCTGCAGAAGCTTCTCCTCAGATAGGTTCGCCTCCACGTCCCCCACGCCCATTAGCGCCTGGCTCCGCCTTCGCTCCTCAAAGCTGTCCATTGGTTGGCCGAAAGGAGAGAGGTCTGGTGACATCAACGAGTCAGAGTCGGTAGCTTTTTGGGTGGCACCCTGATGAAAGAATTAATAATTAATACTCATATATTAATACATTTTCATTCATAAATGAGAATAAAGGACAGAAGGTGAAACAGAAGCCATGAAAACACTTATTTAAACACTCATTAGTTCACCTTTGTTGCTGTATTATTTTCACTGAAACACAGCAGTAACTGAGTTGGATTTATATCATTTATTTTACTTATAATTCCTGTACAGAGGACCAAAACTGCAAAAATAAAAATAATCCATTAATGTGACTCTTAAAAGAGCAATATTAAAAAAATCACTGATTTATTAACTATGACTTAAACTGATATTTGCTTTCACTTGTGTGTTTATTTGTAAATATTTACCTTTTTTTAAGGATATTATTTTATCTCCTATTTGGTTTATGAATCGTCTCAGTTTACAAAAAAACACTCTTTTGCTTTTAAAATTTGACTCGATTAATTTTAAAATCAGATTCATTTTCCCTTATTATGATGATTATTGTTATTATTTTTGACATTTTCATTTTGTATGTATGATTAATCATGCAAATGATTAAAACAGCCAACTTTTCCAGTGAGTAATATACATTTTAATTTCCATTAAAAAAAACCTGGAAATTGAAAAGTGTTATACAAAAAAAAAATAAAGGAAAACAATACAAACAAACAAACAAACAACCCCACAAGGCAAAACCTTTGCTGACTATTTTCTCAATATTTATTTGTTAATCATCATATGATTGTAACCTTCTTCTCTGTATGTATTATTGGGTCTACCTTACAACGTAAAGCGCCTCGAGGCGACTGTTGTTGTGATTTGGGGCTGTATAAATAAAATTGAATTGAATCAATTTATTAGATATTTTGGCAGTTTCTGACCTCCACAGTCCTACACCGCACCACATGCTGGATAATCGAGCACATCAGATCATCAGTTACCTGTTGCTCTTTCTTCAGTATCTCCATAGCTTGCTGAAACTCCCGCTCTTTCTGGCAGGCCTCGGCGATGGTCGCCTGGTTCTGCTCCTCGTACGCCATGGCGACGACGGCCAAGATGAGGTTGACCAGGTAGAAGGAGCCCAGGAAAATCACCACCACGAAAAACACCATGTAGGTCTTACCGGCCGAACGCAGCGTCTGAAGACGCACACGTGGCGGGAATAAAATCGATGCTGACTGAAGTGCAACATTAAAAGTGAAGCAACACGGCTAATAAAACCCAGCTGGCTACAACAAGAAATATGCTTCATTTCACAGAGTGGTCAAAGTAAAGAACAGTGGCTCACAGATCCTTTGTTCACTGTGTGGAAAGTGAACACATGCCCACTGCATGTAGTATTATTAAACATAGTTACAGTGATGCACTGAGGACACCAAAGTTTCACAGAAAATTCTTTTTATGCATTTTTACCCTGCCTGCAGTTTCTGCCCATGGTTGCACTGACATGACATCACAATTGTGAGAAGGCCAATCAAATTCTGGATAAGGGACAGTGCCACCCCCGGCCCCGCCTTTAGCCTCAGCCCTGAGTCGAGAGTCTGACGCCAAACTTGTGTCAGAATGACATAATGTCAGGATGAGAACACGCTGAATTAGACACAGTCTAGATGTCTGTGTAGGCTCTTAGCCCCAGTCTAGATTAGACACTGGAAGAAGAGACACTTTATAAACTTCAATCCAGGTTTTCTCTGACTTTAACTGATCGATTGGTCATAAGGCTTACCTGGTGGTAGAGGTTTTCCCAGTAGTCTTGCGTCATCAGACGAAACAGGGACAGAAAGGCCCACCCAAAGGTGTCAAAGCTGGTGTAGCCATAGTTGGGGTTTCTTCCTGCCTTCAGACAGACAAACCCGTCCGGACACTTTCTGCAGCACAGACACAGAAACATAACGTGACTCTTAAAATCTGTTTCACTTATTATCAGCAGAAATTTTTACATATAAATATTTTTTGTGGATGTTCAGGATGTCGTTTTGAGGACTTTGGAGTTGCCAATCATGATGTGATCGGGGGTGGGCGGTTATGTAACTGTAACTACTGTTTCTCTGAAATGTGTGATTTTGGGAAATCTAACACCACTGGTTTGTGCAGAAAGTAGGTGTAGGGACATTTTGAAAGCTGAGACAGTTCAGAGGATTCAAAAACACCGTCTGTGTGTCTCTCTGCCGTCTTTCCATCCGTCTTTCTATTAATTCTGTGCAAAAAACAAGAAACCAAAAAAACGCTCTGTTTCCTCATCGGTGTTTACGACCGAAGGCTTGTTATGGTCGTGCGATTGGGACCCGCCCACACGTGTCGCCGCAGAGACGGGGCAGATAGCACCGGGAAGGCATTCATCATAATTGATATTCCACATTCATATCCCGTCACATTCATCGCCGCCCACGCGGTCACATCTGAACCGCTGATGCGCAGCAGTCCCATGGGTGGCGTGCTGGTCAGTGGAGGGAAGGCTGCTGCTGCCCACAGCAGCTTACAGTGGGACAGACACTGAGACCAGATGATTAGAAATTATTAAGTAGGAGGGAAAAGGTCAGAGGTACAGAAACCTGAACATATCCCTTCATATCGCTGATGATTAAACGAGGCACGCCGGAGACTAATCATGCAAAACTCAAAAACAAGTATTCATTCAGATTTTAGGTAAAGTGACTCTGCTGTGACTCAGAACTGAACAAAGTTACTTTTTTGGCCTTTATTATGCAATCAGACAGAAGAGGTTTGCAATCAAAACAATAAATCAGAGAGCAAAGCTGCAGACACCACACACAGAAATATTAGAGGGTGAGCCCAGAAGTTTGATTAGACAGCCGACAACCACGAGCGTTTGAGATGTTACAACCATCAGCCACATATAAGGCGGTCTTCAGATCCTAGGCAATTCAACCCCAACTCACACCTTGACCCATGTGACTGAGTCACACGATGGTGGGTCGGCTCAATGCCTCTCAGGACCACCTCTAAGGTTAAAGGCCCACTAAACTAGGGTCCGCTTGCGTCACTGAAACGTAAATGACATTATCAGACAGAGGGTCTGCCTGTGTTTTGTGATTGCACGGACTTGTCCACTGAGAATTTACATTATAATGCATCAACTACACGTGCACCCAAGCAGCGGACTTCTGTCAGGTTTCCAGCTATCTGTGTTTGCAGCCAAGTACTTTCCAGGATTAAGGCCTGATTTAGACTTCCTGTAGAGCCTGAGACATAACCTATATAAGTAGCAAACACTGTGGCCAGCATTGATGCTGGTACGGATGCTCTATGTGTTAATTTTATTGACATTAGTCCAATAGTTTGAGTCCTTATAATAATGCTATGACTATTATTTTTAAATCCTGAAGCGTAAATTCAAAGACTGAGCAGAAAAGTATCTGGACATGCACAGGAGGAATCAACGCTATTGAACAGGCCAATCGCAATAGCTGCAGGTCGCATTGACACAGCGTGTACTTACATTTGTAGGGATGAGCTGAGACGTGAAATGTAACTATGCACCTAACACCAACAAGACCAGCTGTCTTCAATTCAAGGACAACATTCACAGTCTTCTGTATTTTATGCTATACAGTATATTAGTCATCTAAACAATAATTCATTCAAAACAATGCCAGCAGCTACAAGCTGACAGACTGATGCGGATGCAGAGTGACAGATCACTTGAGATCACAATAGAGACACACAAGTATTTCCATACACAGCTCAGATCCACAGTCAGAATGTTGTATGCTGATTCATATTAATGTTTTCACTAAACACGCATAAAATGATCGGCGAACAGATAAAACACGGTGCACAACAAACAGCATTAAAACGACCCAGTTATTTAAAAGAAAAGATTTAATTCTCTGGAGCCAACGGACACATCACCACGTCCGAGTCACGTGAGAGATTTAAGACGACCTAGCTGTGAGATGCAGCCTCGCTGGGTCTCCGTTTCAACCTGTGTTGAAAGTGCAAACTTCACATTTTATACCAGTTTTTAATCCTAACGTCATCCATCCATCCATCCATGTCTGCACATACCAGCTGTTTGTATGCCCACATTCAAAAACAGAATAAATAAATACATAACTAAAAAAATGAGGCCACTTTCAGTTGGTTAACAAAGAGTTACCAGAGCAGGAAGGTTTCTTATGCCAGATGCACAAAACCCCAAATGCCCGGGCCCAATGGGTTTTTTTTCTAGACATACAATTTGTCCTCAAGAAAAGGCAAAATCTTTGGGTCCTTTCTGGGCTCAGATGGAGGTCAGCAGATTTTTGGAGGATATATGATGGTACGATCCACAGATTAGAGTGAAACAGACTGTCTTGTGCAAATGTTCAACAACTGGAGCATAAATTTTGTCACAATGCCCTAAATAATTCAGTCATTCATGTCAAAAAATGTAGATTGTTCACTTTTAAACCGAAGAACCAAACCGTGTTCAGAAGTTGAAGACGTGTCACACCTGTGGGTTTGTTACCTGGTACAGAAGTGGAGGAGTTATGATGCATGCAGGCGAGCGTGGCATTAGCAGAATCACGACCACCACGCCATCAGCAAAGCTCTGGTTGAACAAAGCTCTGAGTCACAGAGGAGCTTCAAGCTGAGTCACAGAAAAGACTGCCGCTGTGCAGAAGCTATCTGGGGAATCAAACCGACAACCACACGGTCACAAGCCCACTGCGGTGACCCGGCCTGGCTGGCGCCGCCCCCGCTGGGCCGCTGCCACCACAGCTGGGATGCTTTTGAGTAGCGGCTGCCGCTGACTCATTGCCGGCCAACCCGCCTGTATGTGTTATCGCCTTACTCCCCAACATTTGGTGAGTGCTGGTGATGGTAATTCATTAAGGACACGTGTAAATAAACGATCCAGTTACATAAGGTTTACATAATGCAGCTGGGAGCGCTTCTACTTCTGCACAAAAAAGACAATACTGTAGTTTAAAAATCATCCATAACAAACGAAAAAACACTTACGCAACGTAGATAATGGCAACTAATGCATTTCAACATGACTGCCAGTAACATCTGAATTTATTAAAGTTGATTTGCTGCATGAGTTTACAGGAAGAGCCCGTTACAGGTTAACAAAAAAGGCAGAAATTGTGGTTTATAGCAGGTAAATGATGGAGAAATTCATAAAGCATTACAGTTTAATGCAGCAGATAGGACGCCTTAGTCCTAAATATTTACACAAACCAGCGTGAGTCATCACACTGCAGTGAAGACATGCTGTATTGACCCACGCCAGGCTGTAATTGGTCAGTAATTATTACAGTCTCCACAACCGACGCGGGCCCATTTTCAAAAGCTTTTTCTTAACAGCTCCTAATTTTAAATTTGGCCTTTTTTTTTTCCTTTGCCTTTTATAACTTTGAACATCATCTTCATCTGCATCATCATCATCATCTGCATGTCAAGCCTTCACAGTCCAACACATACATGCTACTTAGGTTCTTCTTTCAGGTTCTGTGTTAGGGGCGATCACGGCTCAAGAGTTGGGAGTTCGCCTTGTAATCGGAAGGTTGCCGGTTCGAGCCCCGGCTCCAACAGTCTCGGTCGTTGTGTCCTTGGGCAAGACGCTTCACCCGTTGCCTACTGGTGGTGGTCAGAGGGCCCGGTGGCGCCAGTGTCCGGCAGCCTCGCCTCTGTCAGTGCGCCCCAGGGTAGCTGTGGCTACAATGTAGCTGCCATCACCAGTGTGTGGATGGGTGGATGACTGGATGTGTAAAGCGCTTTGGGGTCCTTAGGGACTAGTAAAGCGCTATACAAATACAGGCCATTTATCTGCCTGATTGCAAAAATCTTAACTCAGCACAGATTCAAACCTGTAAAGTTCAGCAGCTGATCCCACAATCACTGATATTTCACATTTAATTTTCTGTCATTAAACTAACACAATACACACTTTCCAAGGTTCAACTAATAGATGCTCCCTCCCAGAGCCCTGGCATAGACCTTTCTAAACATAATCCATAATCACTTTAAAATATAGATCATGCATTAAAACAACAAAAAAACAAACAAACAAACCACAAATGACTTGAAAAAATCTATTTTTGAACAGGAATTATGCTAATTATCAGTCGTAGCTGTTATGATTTGTCTAAAAACCCAGCACAGCTTTGCGGGGGTCTAAAAACTCCTCGAGCTCGGTCCTTCAAGTCAGCGGTCCCCAACCCCCGGGCCTTGGACCGGTACCGGTCCGTGAGTCGTTTGGTACCGGGCTGCGAGAGTTGAGGCTCAGGTGTGAAATGTATAGTTTTCAGGGTTTTTATCGGTTTTCAGTGTTATTTTGTTATCGTTTTGATCGTTAACTCGGTTTTCCTGGGTCTTTTCACGTGTGTTATGAATAAATCTTCTTTTTTTCAGTACAGGTACTAGTTTTATTTTGTTGTATTTATCTGCGACACTTTAAAGGCCGGTCCATGAAAATATTGTCGGGCATAAACCGGTCCGTGGCGCAAAAAAGGTTGGAGACCGCTGCTTTAAGTGCTTTAAATGTGCAGGACTGTGGCTCTGTGAACATGGACTCTCAGGAGTGGAGCTCAGAATGACGGATGCTTGTCTGATCTGTGACAGCACGGTTTTTCAGACTCTCACACTTAAAAATCTTTATGTAAACATCTTTGCCATCTTCAACCAGAGAGAAAATGTGAGCAACACCATTTATGTGAGTCCTAATAAGTGATGAGGTCATTTATTTGGGTGGATTTCAGCTTCAAAACAAATCAGATCAAAACAGATCACTGATAATGTTACAGCAGCATTTACCAGACAATCCCTCAGATCAGCACTTATGCTAAAGGCGACTGGACTTATTTTTCTGTTAGATCTGTTTCTTGAAGAAGTTGAAGCAGTTCCTTGATCTAAATGTGACACATGTGAAGAACACTGCGAAATAAAGGCCTCAGCTGTCAAGTGGACTTGAACCACGGTCCTTCTTGCTATGATGCAACTGCGCTAACCACCACACGACCGCGCCACGTGAGTTCTCTCTGGTACTCTGGCTTCCTCCCACAAACATGTCCGGCAGGTTAAGTGGTGATTCTAAACTGGTCGCATGTTTGGATGCGAGTCTGAATGGTTGTCTCTCCGTATGTAATGGGTGTACCCCGCCTCCCGCCCTGCGACAGCTGGGATAACTCCAGCCTAACCACAGCTCTGAACTCGACAAGTAGAAGAAAGTGGATCTTTGTATATGCAAGCCTGGGCTCACCCTGAGTTTCATTGATTCTTTTTTAAATCAGTTAGACGAACACTTATGCAAGAGACTTTTAAGAAGTATTATTGCAGAAAGAGGGAATGCATGAGTGCAAGCAGGCTGTCGTATGCGAGAGCTAAAGCGGTATATTCTAATGTGTGTCGTTTTTAAAAGCCGGCCACACATTACAGTAAGATTTGTTGAGTCCCACATTGCTCCACACAAATATCTCTCTGTCTCACTTTTGATTTGTTGGGATCTGGTTAACGTATTTTCACCATTACAGATGCATTACAGAGTAAATGAAGTGACTTCTCATGCTGAGAACAGAGCCCAACAGAAAAAAACAGCAATAATCTAACAGAAAAAGCTACAAGAGTAACTGTCTACACCAACATCACTGCAACACAAATCTGTGTCGGTGCAATAAAAAGATGCAAACGAGGCTGATAATCCAGACATCAGAGTAAGGAACCAGACGGAGGGACCAACTGATTGCAATCCTCTGATCTAAGTACTTGAAAACAAAGTGGCTTGACTAAAAGTTAAAGACATCCAGTCGCCTTCTTTTCCAGACTGCCACGACCTGCATGACTGAGAACACACACGGACATGCTGTACTAACAGCAGCAATCCATTTAAATTTAAATAACACACTACAGAGCCAACCAGCGCTGACACGTTTCAGCTTACAGTAACAGAAAAGTTCATGTAATCAAGAGTCTTCAATGAGGGAAAAAGCAGTGGCAGTCACCGCGGCATGTGTCATACGTATACCTGACATGATAGCACAGAGCTGAGCTGCTTGTCTGAACGCTGGTGCCAACCCTTACTGTTAACATAGCTAACACCTCTAACTGGCAGCTGATTTTAGACTGGCAGCACAGTGATGTAACACGATAACACAGCTATATGGAGCTGCTGCTACAAACATTACGGTAACAGCGATCGATGCTGATTGAGTGAAAACGAGCTCACGGCGATGACGTTACAGTAACAGAAACTTACAGTGGCTGAGGACAAAATTCTGATCTGCTGACACACACACACACACACACACACACACACACACACACACACACACACACACACAAAACACGACTAACTGGTCATGCAAAACCAGTCATCATGATGCCAGTTTGACTGACACCAACAGTGAACGAGGCCACTCAGTCTAACACACACACTCAGCGATGTGATGTGTGTCATTCTTCCACTTCCATCCATCCATCTCATGGCAAGTGAGTCAACATGGTGGCATGCGAGTGGGGAGAGTGGCTGTGAAGTGTGTGTGATGGACTGACTTAGTGTGTGTGCGTCTGTGTGTTCAAGGGGCTGAAGGACATAAAAAAGTGTGTGTGAGAGGTTTGGGAAATGTAGACAGGAGGTCCTGTGTGGTGTATAGACTGTGTGTGTGTGTGTGTGTGTGTGTGTGTGTGTGTGTGTGTGAGGTGTCAGAGTGTGAGAGCTGGCAGTTATCTCTCACACACACCTCTGTCTGTGTTAATGGAGGCACGCCACTTCAGACCCCCCCAACTCACACCAAAGGGAGGCCCCCCCTCTGTCCGGCACTTTACACACTTACATCACACACACACACACTAAAAAGCAAAAGACAGTCTGCTGGTGTGGCAGCACAAAGATTCAAACACTCGTGTGCCAAATTTAGGTTCAGTTAGAGAATCAAGCATCTTCATTCTTCACAGCTCAGCGTGCAGATCAGCCACGTTTGATAGAAAATTAAAGTTAGCTCATTTGAGACCTGACTCAGCAATAAGTCCTTCAAGTCAGGGATCTTTTAACGTGTCCGGCACATAAATGGTGTGTTTGCAATCGCGTGTTTACACTTGTTACTCTAAGTACACACAGTTACACAGAGAACTGTGGCTGCATGACGTGTACTACAAGTACCCAACAGGGGTGTTTCCAGGAGTTTTCAATCAAGGCACAGGAATTTTGTAAGTTAGAAAACCGGTCTGCAAACCAATATTTTCAAGCTCATGCTTTAAAACTAAGTCATTAAAACTAAAAATAAATAGTATTCAGTACAAAGTGCAACAACTGAACTCAAATAATAAATTGGCAGCATTATCAGCAATAAAAAAGAGAAAAGTATAAAAGAAGTGCATGAAATCTGAGTACAGTAGATGTACTGTTACATAGCCACAGTCTTATCTGTGCTCTCGTGCAATGGTACTTTAGTCTAGTGGGGAGGGTGGAGTGGGGGTGGAGGGTTGTATAGTCATAACAGTCAGAAAGGTGAGTGTGGACATTGGACACTTTGAACCCTCAATGGTTGCCATCCCCACTGTGGAGTGGAGGGGGAGGAAAAGGAAGCCGCTACAATCAGCTATATTATTACAGATGAATCTGCTGAGCAGTATATAACTTTAGCCCACTCGCCGGTCATGTAATTTCCACATCCACTGAGTGTGCGCTCGTTTTCCCTTCAGCTGCGTAGCCGGCAGCTGTTTCCATTGATTATATTTAACAAACAAATGCGATTGTCATTTCCAGTAAGTGAACAATTTGCCGTGACACAGCCTTGACTACTCAGATGTCATGCACTACACCAGCCAGTACAGACAGTGAGCTTAGTGTATTAATGGAAGCAACTGATGGGGATTCACTGAAAAAGTATAGAAGGAAAAAATCCTTGTATGAACCCACTACACCAGCCAAATCTAATAAAATACACTTAAAAGATTAGAAAGACTCTACTGGAATAAAAGTTTTTTTAAAAATACAATTCATTCTTTCCAGAATCACTTACTGTCCTCTGGCTGTCAGTGCTGTTAATAGACATTTTTGTGTGAACAGGAAAGTTTTAGAGGTGTGGCTAAAGGAAACGTCGGCCTAGAGATGTTCAAAGCACCAAGAAATAAACTGTCAAAATCAAAATACCTATAATAAGACGCGATGACTCAAACAAATGTACAAGCTTAGTTTTGAGGAGGGATTTCCTTTAGTCTCACCAACCAGCTCAACTATGGAGCTAGTTAGCATCACAACTGAGACGAGAGGGGCTAATGTTGACTTTGTCATCACAGGCAGGTGAAAGCTGCCTTCTGCACGGTTATTCTGTTGGCAGGTGTAATAAAAGCAGGCAAACATAAACACTTGTTCAGCTTCTTTCTTCATAGTTTTTTTAAATCTTTGCATTATTTTGTGTTGCAACTGCTTCTATGCAGCAGTTTTCGTGGCTCTGTGCCACATGTGAATAAATCTGGAGCTCTCAGTTTCATGTTGGATTCATTAATAGATATAATAAGGATTCTAACCAATGTTCCCTCTAATGTTTCATGTGTCTGAACACACAAACTCCCTGAGCGTCCCCTGGACCACTGTGAGCAACATCAGACGTGTGCACTGTGGTCACGCCAGCATCCAAGTTACATGTTTATTAAAAGAATCGAATTACAGCATTTATGTTAGACTATTTTTAATTAACTGCTTTAGCCCACTTACAATGAGAAGAAGTCTTGTTCATGACATGTAGCATGTTAACACTATTGGAAGTAAATATATATATATATTTTTTTATAAAGCTCTGACTTGTATTATGAGTCTGTGGTCTGGGAGAGAGTCTGTAACTGTCTGCAAAATACAGGATATAATGACCAATGTTGGGCAATTAATTACATAGTTACTTCTTCAAAAAAGTTACTGAGTTTTGCAAACAAAGTTTTTTGCAGCTGTTTACCTAAAAATGCAGCCAAGGTGTTTTTAAAATAAACATTTCAAACTATTTACAGAACAATCAGCTGTTCTGCATCAAATCTGATGCCACACAAATTATTTGTGTCACTCCAAAAAATAATTTCTGTCCACTATGAGATGAAGGAGAACAACAGCCTGATACCTGCAGGCCTGACAGCAGGAGATGTATCACTGCTGTAACACCTGTAACACTCAGCAGTCGCCTCATTGTTCTGACACACACAACACTGTTGACTACACAACAAACTAACTACAAACTAACTACACCCTAACTACACACTAACTACACACTAACTACACACTAACTACACAAGATTTGTGCTAAACGTCACAAATCTCTCACATCTCAAAACACGGCGTCACTCCTAAAACTTCCCCCTTCCTAAACAACTAAATGCCATGTTGCCATATCATTTTTTGATTGGTCGACATGGTACATTTTTCCACCAATAGGAAAGGGCGGAGTTTTATTGGTTTCGTCTTTGCTCACAGGCTTTCAATCGTTTTCCTTATAAAGTAAATATATTATATATATATATATTATAAAGACAGTATTCAGGAAGAAAACCAAACATTGCAGATATTTTATCATAACTGGTATAAAGTCCACACTTTGTCCGTCAGTTGCTCCGTCTGTCCTGCTCACGTCTCCAATGGTTGTACACGTTGTCATTAACGTGGCTTCACTCCACATCAGCCGCTTTGCTAAAACACCGGTGTCGGCACATAAGGACGCTGTCACAGCCTGTCAGCGACGTTGATTAGCTGCGTATATACGAATGTGAATCGCATCATTGGCTGGACTATGGGATAATGTGGCATCGTTCTGATCCCATACAGGAGCAGCCAGTCACTGACTCACACTGCAGAACAGAATTGTTAAAGTTTTCATTTGATTTCAATTCAGGTTAGATTTTTTTTTGTGCACAACGCAGATTTTCTGTGTGCAGAGACCATGCCAGCAGTGCTCAATCGCGCACGCGCGCAGCTTAGAGAGAACATTGATTCTAACTGTGAAAGCTCTTTCTCCTGAACATAGAAAAGTGGAACTCAGTGGGTCTCTGGTCTCCAGACAGATGCTGAGTCATGACATTCTTACAAGCGTTGGGTGGACTGAGAAGCCCTCTTTTTAACTCCGCCCACCTCCGAAATAGAGGGTGTCATTACATGTATACAAATGCAATTATTACTAAATTAAGATGTTTCTCTACACAGATACTCAGTCCACTGAATACACAGTTTGTTTCCCGGTGTCATAGCAACTGTTCTTATTCTGTTACTAAATTCTGATTGTGACCTTTTCCTAAATGAGCTGCACTCACTTTAAACCAGTGAGATGAATAATTGGGGACTGCATCAGAGCATCCTGGCGGGAAACATCTTAACCTGGTTCGGGAACAGCACCATGCAGGACAGACGAGCTCTACAGAGGGTTGTGCGGTCAGCTGAGCGCACCATCCGCTCCGAGCTCCCTGACCTGCACTCAATCTACAGCAGGCGGTGCTGGACCAAGGCCAGGAAGATCGTGAAGGACCTCAGCCATCCCAACAACAGACTGTTCTCTCTGCTGAGGTCAGGAAAGCGATTCCGCTCCCTGAAGACCAACACAGAGAGACTGAGGAGGAGCTTCTTCCCGCAGGCGATACGGTCTCTCAATCACACCACCACACAGTACTGACCCACACATATGGTTCTTACACACACACTGGACTTTCTGGACATTGTTTTTGCACAACACTGGTCACTATATTCTTCATTTCCGGTTAATACTTGTACAGCTGCTGTTATTGTGTATATATTTATTTATATTTAGATTTCTTCATACATTCTTATATAGTTCTATATTGTGTATTTTGTTGTACAGTTATTTTATTTTCAACTTTAATTTATATATTTATCTTATTCTTCCCAGTTAAATTTACCCTTCATTCTAATTTGTGTTGTACAGTTATTTCATTTTTAACCTTAATTTATATTTTATTCCTTCCTAGTTAAATTTACCCTTTTTAATTTTTCATATTTATTTCCTATCTTATTCATAGCCTTTTCCTTTTTTGTTTTCTTTAGGTCATGAGCAGTTGTCCAAGCATTTCACTACATATCATACTGTGTATGACTGTGTACGTGACAAATAAATTTGAATTTGAAAATTTGATTTGAATTTCATGCTGAGGCCACAAAGCCAGAGTCAACCACCTCATGTATTCAGTTGGTGAATTTGATACAAGAGGCAAGATTTAAGCTGCCTGTCTTGTTGCTGCATCTGTAAGCCCCTTTGCAACCCACTCCCACCCAAGTTTCTCCTTTTTATGCCTTTTCTGACTAAATGCCATATCTCTTATCTCTGTTACATTATGAAATCTGTCATGTGCAACGAAAAAAGAATTTCAGAAGTCACTAATAGCAAGATGGTGATTGAGAGCTCAGTTGTGAGGGACTAAAGTGCATTGACCATGCAAACATCAATAGACAAAAAAGCAGAGAGACAGAGAGGTGGACAGACTGACACACTTAGTCAAAGACAAACATGCACGCAGGCTGGGGCTGTTCTAGGAGACATCCTGGGGATTTCTGTGTGCATTCACTTCATGTTCCCCCCACATTCCACTCTGTTCTCTATGACCTCAAACACACACACGCACACGCACACACACCTCTAATTATAACACTCAGGTAAACTCTAGTTCAGGAGGAAGAGAGTACTTAGCATTGCTATAGCAACCGTATCCTAGTTCTGGTTGCTGGGGGAGACTGTTTCGTGCCACCTCTGTTGGGAGACAGAAAGACCATGTTTTCATGTGTGTGTCTTTACGTGTTTCATGATCCTGGCATGTTCAAACTTGGTAACATGCTGGAAGTTGCTTCAGTCTCTGGGTCCTCAGAGCCTCAACAAACGACTGTATGATGAATAAATATATAATAAAAAATTAATAACTATACATCATTTTGATTAATCTACTCTTAGAGTGAATAAGATCACATGACTTGAAGTGACATCAGTGTAGGTCATCATACAGCCATCAAAATCCATTTGAAATATCTTATTGCCTACAATCTATTGTCAATGTGCAGAAATGCAATACAATGTAACTTAATGTTTGATGATCTAATCTCATGATACCCTTATGTAATCTAGTCTTTGACATTGTCTAATTGAATGTACCCTAATCAAATTTATTCCAACTTAATCTAATTAATTTAATATAATCTCATGTAATCTAATCTAGGAAATTCTATATTATTCTAGCATTGTAGAGTATATTTTATCTAATCCACTCTAATTTAGTCGTTTCTCTCCTCATCTTTCAAGGAGGCTTTCATTAGGTTGAGAATATGTGAGTGTTGGCAACAGGAGAACAACCTTAAACTCCCTCCTTAAACACATAAAACATCACAGAGGGGATTTCAGAGGTCCCACCTCTGCTAGACCAGATGAATTACACTGGAGGGTGAAGGGATTTGCAGGTTCTGAAGTTTTGAAGCGGTCTACATTAACTTAAGGTCAGCGTTGTGCTCTCAGTGTTTCCATGAGACGGGCTGAGAAAATCCCCGCAGCTCTGATTGTGTTTTAATTTCTCATCAGTGACACAGCAGCTCTTGAAATAGCAGCTAAACTATGGAGGCGGGTCGCCTAGCAGTTAGCATCACAGCACAGACCGGCCTGGCTCCGAACCAGCGCTTTGATCACAGCCGAACGGTTACTGCATGTGCGTGTGTGTGTGTGTGTGTGTGTGTGTGTGTGTGTGTGTGTGTGTGTGTGTGTGTGTGTGTGTGCGCGCGTGCGTGGCACTTTGATCACCACATTTGGTCACATTAATAACAGAGTCGTCTCCAATGTGTTATCATTAGAACATCTAAACCATCCTGATTACCAGGCACTCACAAGGACACACATGCAGTGTTGTGTTCTGCTGATGCACTCAGGCCGGCCTGATCCTGATGAACTTGTTCACAGTAACCAAGAAAAATATTCATCAGCACTCCCGCTGGAGTTAAACAGGGAACCACTGAAGAGAAACATGAAGCTCAACAAGCATAAATTCAGCGTTTTACTGTGTTCTGCTCTAAAGAGAGTCAATTTCAGGGTGTGATTTCATGTTCCTTACCCCCTTAAAACAACCAAATTGATAATTCACAGACATAAAGAAATCCTTAAGCTGTGCAAGCTCCAATTCTGTTTTCAGAATAAGCTGAGTGACACAGTCAGGCCAAAATTTACCATCTGCAGCTGCTAAGCAGAAACAAAAACCAAAGCTTTGTGTAAATGTAAAGCTAGATGCAAAAATGAGCAAAAGCTTTCTTTATACTATTCAAAAAGTCAAGAGGGAAAACAAAAAGTAAAAAACAACTCTACTAATAATGTAAAACTGTTTGCTTATTTAGTCATTAAGAAATATTATTTATGTAGCACATTTAAAATGAAAGTGCTTTCCAAAATAAACAAAAATAAAAAGGCAGAAAAAGTGTTGCTAAAACTCTGTCTACACACATTCAGACTATTCATATAAAACTACTGATGTTTCTGAAAGCTTGACTAAAATGACTGGATTTAAAAACAGTCACAGCTGATGCTCATCTGATCGTTCCAGAACAAACAACAGCAAAGGCACGACCCTGTTTCTAAATGAGCTTTGGCTGTGAGATGCTCATCGGGAAGCAGACCTTAAAGACTCTGAGGGATGCAGGGAGGGATGCATTTCTACCACATATGCAGGTGCAAGGCCATTTAAGGCTTTAAATACATACAGTACTGACTGTGCACCGCACTTACAGTCCTTGCACTTACAGTTCTGTAAGTGCAAGGACTGTAAGTGCGGTGCACACTGGCAAAAGCAGTTTCTGTGTTTTGGCCTGATCAGTAATTTCGCAGTGGCATTTTGAACTAACTGTAAACGAGTGAGTGATCATTGTTTGTCTATCCTCAAACCACAAAATTTACAGGAGTTTTACAAAAAGTTGGGGTGCGTGCATAGCTGGTGCAGTTTAATGTAAATTCTCCATGGATAAATCTGCACAGTCACAAGAAACAGGCAAGCTCATCAACATTCAAACAAAGTCTGATGGCGAGATTTACATCACGAGACCCCAGAAGACCTTTGCAGACTCGTGGGCTGCCAATGTTTAAGGTTCAGAACACAGATTCTAACATCAGTGGGTGTTGATTGGTGGGTACATCCATCTGTGCTTGATCCTCTTGGTGGTGAACTTCACTGTTGCACCTTTGCCTGTTCAAGCCGACTTTTCCACCAATCAGCATTTAGTCTATACATAACACCACTGATGGCAGGCTTGGTCCCTGCAGAGATTGGTTGTTGGAATATTTCTGTGCTATAGGTCACATGATGGTAAAAAGAAAAAAATGGAATAAATAGATGCAGCTTCGTCTTCTCTAATGGCCAGCAGGGCCAGTGGTATAGAAGTCTCGGAAAAAATTGTTTTTGGCTCATTGGATTGATTCTGATGACTTTCTGTTCAAGTGTCAAGTCTTACTGAATACACAGACACACAGAGAGGGACTGAAGTTGAACTTTGGATGTAAATAGAAATGAAATTTATCTTACATGTTATGTCCTTCGTTTGTCAAAATCTTAATGTGCCATTGACATCAACTTTATTTTAGTTTGATTATGTTCACGGGGAAAAGGCAGCTTTTTACTTTTGCTTGGTTCAGCAGGCTCGCGGTCGACTTTCCATCGTGGAAAATGCCAGCGTTCTATTTATTTCAGTGAAGAGCTTTTCATGCCAAAGAGTGTAAAAGCTGCAGTGGAGGGCATCTTTAGTCTGCAGGAAAAGTGTCAGGCACATCTGAAAGGGAATAAAGGCTACTTAACCTTTTCTGGACTGTCTCACATCTCATTATCTTCAGCAAAACATTGTCCAACTTTGCTTTAAGGCTCTTCTGTGTGTTCTACATTTGCGTTAGGAGGTTCTGCTGCCTTTCACCGATGGCAGAATCTCATATATAGCTTTAGTGATGCATGCAGCTGTAATATCCCGCAGTTTAAGAGTCTAATCAGCAGTCGACTTTGAACCCATCTGTGATCAGTCAACTGTGGTTTCACTATAGTCCATATGTCAGCATTTTTAATATTCAAGTATCTGAAAGTTGCTTGTTTTCAAAATGTGGACTTTACATTTAAAAATTACATTTATTAGTTCATCTTTGGCAGATGCCTGAACCTCCTGGCTCTATCCAACCATCGCATTTTTCAGTTCATCCCAACTGCTTCAAATTTGCCTGGTGTTGTAATGCTGTACAATGAAAGAGCAGTTCTGATGTTTTGGGCTACAAGCTGATGTGCTCCACTCTGTGTGTAAGGGGGAAAGAGACACACACTCCCAAAAGTCTTTAAAGGGAATGGAAAACCATGTATAGATCTTACAAAACTGAATGCCTCCGCTGTTATAATAATTAAACTGCTTTTGTAAATTTGTAGAAGAAACAAATCAGGGTTGCTTTCTCTGGGAGTGTCATTGGTTACATGAAGAAACTTCTGCCCATCTGCTCTTTGCCTCACTCAACAACCACTTCAGACTTTGTGTGTGTGCTGCCTGGGATTTACAGTTTTTCTCAGTCGCTTTGGTGCGTTCCTCAGAACACCATTAACATTTGCACAGCAGTTAGTGCATTTCCCAAAACAATTAGTGCAAACTGCAAAACCTAGTGGATAGCCTGCAAAAGCACGTCACATGCACAGAATTGATTATCCATACCTCAAAAGCAAGTATCCATGTCAATGAAACTGTCAGTGCCATCAAAATGAAAAGTCTTGACACCATCTTTATGAACAAGATAGTCAAATGGCATTGTCATGTTTCCACTATGACAGTTTATAATTTCAGTGTTTCCCATTGCAAAAGCAATTGGTGACACCTGAAAATGCTGACGACAGCACTATGGCCTACCTGTACAGCCATCTGAAATGTGCAGTAAAGTCACTGTAGATGTTATGGGAGTCTTGGGAGTAACTGAGACACTGAATACGTACGTTTCACATTTCCATTGTGTAGAAGTGTTTGTAATCCTACAGAATTGTGCAAAAGAAAAATATGCTACAGTCACTTGTTCACTGTAGAATACATGTAAACATAAAATCACCCATTTGGTAGAGCCTCCTCATGAGTGACAGCTGTAATTCACCTGAGATCAATTGTTCAATTTCGGAGACATTTCCAGGAAAAATGATACAGAAAGGTATAGGATTTGCTTGACAGATGGCCAATATTTGGCATGTGATAACTAGTTCAACAATTTTGTGTGTGATGACTCAAGCAATGGATGTATGACTATTCGTTTTATTGGGAACGGCTATTCAGCATCCATAGGTATGATTACTTTTGACTGACATGACATAAACAAATGGAGATGTCAGAAAGCAGCAGGGAAATGTATGAAAGCAACTGATTCATGTCCAAAATCATTTGCAGTTTGTTCAGAGAGAGGAGAAATTGCTACTATGATGTGCACAAATGACTGAGTGTTGTGGAGGTTGAACTAATAGTTATGAGAATTTCAATTCTGATCTGAGAAACGCACCAAAGCGACTGAGAAAAACTGTAAGTAAGTACAATGCAGGTACAGATATAATTTGGATGAACCAATCTCATATTTTGCTATAAGTTGTTCTTTGTGCTGTCTCCCTACAGCTACATTACTCACAGTGAGGCTGCTGGGCCGATGACAGCTCTTGGTAACTTGCTGTGTGGCCCAATGATATAACACATATAGCATTTAGCAGGACAGAGCAAGATCAAGAAAGCATTTCTGTTCAGTTTCAACTTTTCTATTTCAGTCATGACACCAAACGTTTTTTACACTGACAAACACAGCTGGTGTCAAGAAATGTCACGGCACTAATGACTAAAAAACCAGCATGTAAATCATAGTTACCAACAAATACCACCATGTCTTCACACAGACTACACGTGCTGTTCTGCTTTATATAGTGAGGCCCTCAATTGCATGTTCTCGCTCTAAAATTCTTCAGGGGTTCTCAAAAGAGAACCCAAACAATAACCCTGATCCTGACCGAAACCTGACTTACTAGCTCGAAATTTAAATCTATCCCTCGAACAGACCTGTCAATGTGTCAAACATTGGAAACATTTGATATTTTAAAAGTCTTTTTTACATTTATACTATAGTTATATTATATTTTAATATTTTATATACTTTTATTATATTTAATATGATGTGTTTAGAGACTTCTGTACATTTTAGCTACAAAAACTAGGCTTGGGCATTGAGGGAAGACTTAAACATGAAGACATTAGGAATACTAGTTCAAACACAGTCTGGTGTTAACAATATACAGATACATAGATATAGATACAGATATTGAGATATCTGAGTAATGAGCTGATAGGGAGATTTTGTTTGTCAAAGTTTTTTCCATTAACTGTTTTAATATAAAGGTTTAACATTGTGTGATTTGAATGGTGTTTACTTTCCCCAGCTCTGGTTTCACCGAGGGACCTCAGTCCTCTACATGTATTTTGAAAGAGAGGAGCAGCCTGACAACTGCTCTCGGCTGCTGTAAAATCCCTGTGAAACGAGCTCTCAAGTGGCTCATTACTTAGCTATGTGTGTTGGTATGGGAAGAAGTTGTGTTGGCTTTGATTCAGACACTTGTTGGCGTTCCTCGAGAATACTGCAGAGTGCTAAGTCATGTTCATTTCACCAGCTGCGTCCGAATGATTTATAGCGGCGAGGGATAATGTGACGCTACAGAAATAGAGCCTGAGGGGGCGTCGGGGACGGCGTCTCAGCGGTACGGGGAGCCCACTGTGGAAGGAAGCCGTGGGTTTGAGATCAGCGCTGGATCTGGCTGTCAGTCCCACTGTGGATCAACTCTCACTCCAGAGAAACTTGTGAGAACTCACTTCACTCTTCTTATCTCTGCTCTTCTTTACACATACTTCTCAGGCTTCTCCGTCTTTTTTGACCTGCTGGCTTAATTTTTCCTTTTCCCCCACTCTTTAAATATCTTCCTTTAATTTTGGTTTTTAATGAAAGAATCTGATGTACAAGTGCATTTGTCAAACACATTATGATGGAACTGACAAGTAAAGCTGTTAATGTCTCAGGTTTGTACACATTGCAGTATCGGATGTTGTGAAATTGTTGGTTTAAATGGCGATAATGCTGTGAATGTAATGATGTCCACTGGAACATGACAGCTGGACTTTATGTTTTATATACATGGTGGTTAAGTGATGTGGAGGCGGAGGAAACTTTATTACAACTGCATCATTACAGGGAACATGTTTGAAATCTTCAACAATTGTCCAACTAGAGAGAAGCAGACTGTTGCCTGGTGGCCCTAAAATAGACATTCAAGTAATACTTTGAGAAAATTATGCCATCATGTGTCAGAAACATCATCTCACTTGATATAGATAAGCATCAAGTTGCATACTGACTAAACTGCTCTACAGAAGAAGCCTCTGCACACTGAGACATCCAGCAGTACAAAGCGTTACATGAGGATGCTATTAGTGGACTTCAGTTCTGGATTTAGCACCATCACGCCCTACAAACTGGTCAACAAAATGCAGCCTAGGGTTAATAATTACCTGTGCTTGTGATGGCAGATTGTGAAATAGTCACAACTTCAAATGTATTGATTTGTCCAGCAGGAGGGCAGATTTCAGACAACAGTCAGGAGACAGCCTACTGGTTTGAAACAGTTTAAGGGTGACGATCTGAAGCTTAACATTCCTAAGGCAGAAAATCACCACTGATTTCAACGGAGTGAAAGGGAGAGAACACCTCCTCTTAAATATAAACAGAGAAGCAGTGGAAAATTAAAGCTTATTGCAGTGTATATATCAAACTGACCTCCAATACCTCCAACACAAAAACTTTACTTCCTTAAAAAGCTGAAACTGGCCCAGCTCCCACAGGGACTGCTGGTCCAGTTCTATGGGAACATAGAGAGGATTTTCACCAACACTGGCAGCCAGCTGCATATCTGCTGGAAGGAGAGGCCTGCATCATTCCCAGACTTTGGCACCATCTATGCCAGCCGAGTGAGGAAGACGGCCAGCAGCAGTATTTTTAAAGACACTGCTCTCCCTGGCCACTACCTGTTCAAGCCACTGCCATCTGGCAGGTGGTTCAGGGCATTCGAAGCTCACGACAACAGTCTGAAGAGCAGAGTTTTCCTGAGGGTGTCACCTCCATCACACTCCTCTTTACCTCCCGGTCAAAGAACTGATTTTAAGGACTAGAATACGATCACACCAACTTGAAATGAATTGTATTTGCATTTAATAATTTTTTTTTTTCATTTTGGTGAGAGACACCACATATCTCCTTGTATCTCAGTATCTTTACGGTAAAGACTATTGAGCTTCAGATTTGAGGAGCAGATTTGTTGCATTCAGAATGAACACCGAGCTTGGCAAGTGTCAATGATAAAGATAAAAAATTATTAACTTTTGATCTTGTATAAAATGAAATCAGTACTGAAAAAACAGTCTTACAAATATTTCTTGCAGCCAAGAAATTTAAGCTCTGAATAACTGATTTTAAACTTTAAAATAAATGTAAATACTTTTTTATTTTTTTAAAGTAATTTGAATGAATACATGAGTAGAAACAAGAAATGTAGGTGCTTCCACACAGATGCACCACCTAATAAAATTAAAGACTTAACATGCATTAATGCTCTGCGTTAGCTATGAAAATACTGAGCAGGCCCAGTTAATTTTGATTTTATTTGGGGTTTTTCTCCCATTGCTTCCAAAGGTACAGATTTCAGATATTGTTCCCCCCCAACAAAAAATATCATCATAAAAAGGATTGAAATTACTTAGTCATTTGCATCACTGGGAATTTTATAATGTTTTTCTAACAAAGCATGGTCTTTTCTTATTCAGCAGTTAGTCTTTTTAGTGCTGTCAGCATTAATCTTGTTAAAATGACGTTAACACCATGGTGTCAACACGTTAACGAGCTAACTGCGCTAACGCGTTGACGCCGTCCAGCTCCACACATGGGGCAATCCATGGTAACTCGTTAACGGAGATTTGCCGCGTTAATGCAGTTATGGCGTTAACGTCATTTTAACGAGATTAACACTGACAGCACTATGTTTTGTTTTATATGATATGAATATCAATTATAAGTTCAGGATAATTTTTACTATAGGTGTGACCACACACCCATTGTGTTGTGAACTAAATCAGCAGCTCCTCAGCATCAAATCCCGGACGAGCCCCCAAACAGAACATAGTTCATTAGCTGGAAGTAACCAAAAACCACCAACATAGTGCTGGAAGGATGGCGCAGGGGCAAAGATTGACAACACCTAGCTCTTATACTCTCCAGAAAGAATGCCTGGTGCTCTCGGCTGGGCTGATGAAGTCTACCTACTGGGAACCTATGACACAACACAAGAGACAAATAGTGGGAAAGAAAGGGTAGGTCCAGTCAAAGTAGGAAGGTCATCACAACAATCTTGTGCAGCTGGAAAAGCTAAAACAATATAGCAGGAGGTCTTTTTATTGCTCTCTGCAACGTGTTTACCAGCATGGTAACAAAAACTGTTCAAACACGATTGGACTTTGACACATCAGACTACATAGCTAAAGAAAAGACAACCAGAAGACTTCAGGTCCCAAAAATCCAATCGCATGGCTACAAATTCTTCCTGTTTATTTGCAGAATTACCTAACACACTACTAACACTTGGTTAGTAAATTTATCACATCCTTGGCAGTTTGTAAATGAAAAGCTTTGCTTTACATTACAAAGACTCTCAGAGACAGCTCATTTAATTGTGACAATCCACTTTCCCTTGACTGCAAAACTTTTAAAATTCAGTTTTAGGTTTTTAGTTTGACAAGATTTCAGGTAAAAATTTCTAAAATTGACAAACAACAATCTCACAGATCCATTAAAACAACTGGCTACATTTCTTGTACTTTTATCTGTGGATAGCAACATTTTCACTAATCTAATGAAGTTCTTTAACTTAAACCTTGGTCAGAACTTCGCATCATAAAGCTGCATTTAAACCCATTTACGTGAAATCTTTCCAAAGTCTCCAGAGAGGATACGGGCCCGTCTGATATCAAGTAATGGAAAATTTTGTGTCTTCCTGTCGCTAAACCATAAATCCACTATGAGGTGTTATCTGACCAGAGTATCAAGTGATGGAGGATAATTTCAGCTTCAGTCAGACACATCAACACAGTCTACTTTATTTTATCTGTATTTATTCTTTCCTGCTGGCCATATGTCTCTGTAGTCACATCACTTGGCCAGGCATGAGACGATATCGATCAGAGCTCATGCACAGTGTATGGCCACCATCTGCTCCCACATGTCAACAGTGTCCACGCATTCCATGTCAATAAACCTATTTATCAATAAATATTCATTTCTCTGAGAGCACTTCCTCCTTGGTCTCCAGGGTGGACTTTGTCATATTTAATTTTTCATGCAGACTCCATAATTTCACTAGAATCAGCTCTGCAGCAGTCAGACTGTTTACTCACACTGTTACATACACAACAACGAAAGGCAGATTACTGTATCTTAGTATTTTTGTTTTACGACTTTTGGAAAGTAAAGCTTTGACTTTGATCGGGTTTAAGGAGAAAACTGTTTTAACAAAGGTTATGGTTTGGGAAATCTCAAATAGATGTGCACACATACATAAAAGGTTGGAAAAGGTTAAGATTTCTGGTAAGAGAACCTTTCTGGTTCCCATTTGTAGCCCAAGTTCGACTGACAAATTTTTTATTTTATTATTGATTTTATCTCTATTACTTTTCATTTATTTTCTAATTGCTCTTGATTTAATTGAATCCTGTTTTACTTAAGCCAGAGCTTCCCAAAGTGTGGGGCCCGCCCCCTACGGGGGGCGCAGTATGAAAAGGGGAAAAAAGACCCAAAAGGGGGGGGCATAGCAAAGAAGTTTGGGAACCACTGACTTAAGCCATGAATTATTTTTAAAAATCTTTATGTCAAGTTTATGTTATCGTCTTGGAAGTCATCTGTTAAGACCTCAGACTCTAATTAGAGTGATTGAAATATTATTTTTGCACTGCACACTGGATATGTGGAAGGTAACAGAACACAACCTAAAATGTCAAAATAATATAACTTCAAGCTAATAAAAGACGTAGTTGTAAACTACTTTGTGTTATTGTGTATTATGTTATGAACGGTATATGCAGTGTTTAGACTGGTAGGAGGGCCTGTGGCAGTTTTGTGACTCGGGTCTGCAGTGATGATAATCCATCCACCTTCAGAGGCCATCAGGAGACTCGATGATGGGTTGCTAGACTTCCCCTCTCAAGAGAACCTTCACTCTCTCAGATATACACTGTTAGGTGTAACTGTTGCTGTTCTTTGTCAAATCTCTTGCATAAAATATAATAAAGCCTCTTTAATACAACAGTTCAGTTAAGATTTTTGTGGAGCGACTGTATTTATGGTTAAATTAATCTGTTCTGGCCACAAAGCAAATTCAGCTCCACTTATGCTGCTACAACCACAGTGGAGACACTTAATTAACAACTGCTTCTCCTCCTAATGACAAAAAAGACACAACTCACTCTTTATCGCTTGTTTTCTGCCAAGCTTTACATTTGTTCATAATTATTTGGTGGTAGAGAGGCAGAGGAGGATGAATAAACTGGATCAAATTAAAAGCCAGCTACTTACAGACAACACTCAGTTATAAGAACAACCCACACTGGAAGAATAAAATGAACTTTATTGATCCCTAAGGGCAGAATTAGGTCAAGGCAGCAGTGGAAACACAGGCGTAGGCTGAAGAACCAGGCGAGATGGAGTCAGAGAACATTAATTAAAATACAATACCAAGAAAAATATGACCTACTGGGATGGAAACGGCAATAACACTGCTGGGATTTCTGCAGACTTTCTTTGAAAAAGGCATTTTTTCTTCCAAGAAGTGACCAACAGCACACAGTCCAAACACAAAAGGACAGGTGACACCTGAGCTGAGCACAAATAAAACTGTCAGCAGACAGCTGCGTGTGAACACACCCACCGGATGAAAAACAGCATCAGAGTCGACACCGTGACCTTCTCTTCCAGCCTACGTTCAACTCCCTCAGACAAGATAATGCCGACCATCTTGATCATGACCCCTCATGTCAGCTGTGCTGATGGACCAAACCCTCCCACCACACACACACTGAATCATGGGTAACCAGAGGACAAACAAGAAAAAAGGGACAGCGATAGCAGCTCTCCTTACTCAGGGAGAAGTTGGGTTTTGTAGGATTGTGAGTGTGTATGGTATAACTCAAACAAAGAAACCTAAAACCACAGGTAGCATCAAATTTGTGCTTTGAATGTGATCTTCCAGCTGTGATTGCGTCTGATAATACATTTCATACATTTTCTTGCTTATCTAAAATGGCTTTGGAAACATGTGCTTACGTGTGTGCAATCAGAGCCTGCTCAGATAAGCTCAGTAGATTACAAACGGACTAGAAGTGGAAGCTACAAAATCTACATAACTATATCCTCCTGAGAACCGAGGAAAACTTTTGTATGATTTCCTTCCTCTTTGGAGCTAAAAGAGGCCACCCAAACACATTTTATATAAATGGAAAGCCCAGGATGTCCTCTGTTTAGGTCACCAGGACCAGGAGTAGGGGTAGCTCAAATAAGTTAAAAGATATAGACCAAAAACAAATACATAAATGAATATGCTGGAGGATATGCAGATA
Source organism: Aulonocara stuartgranti (assembly GCF_965226115.1). Lineage (NCBI taxonomy): Eukaryota > Metazoa > Chordata > Actinopteri > Cichliformes > Cichlidae > Aulonocara > Aulonocara stuartgranti. The sequence goes on from NC_138960.1 coordinate 34,115,806, forward strand.
TTAGTTTATAGAGAGAAGAAATTAATGATAATTTAAATTCTAGTTCACTTCAATTCAGTTCATTTAAACAGCGCCAAATCAAAAACAAACAACAGTTGCCTCAAGTCGCTTTATAAGATAAAGATGAAAACTCTACAATAATACAGAGAAAACGGGGCAAATGCTTTGGCAACAGTGGGGAGGAAGACCTTGTTTTGAACAGGAAGAACCCTCCAGCACAAAGAGGCTCACAGACAGGCGGCCATCGGCCATGTCTGGTTGGGGTAAGGGGAGGAAGGCAGGATAAAAACAACACTGAAGGACCACTTAATTTAACACACAATTTAATTATCTACTTGTGTCTCTATGTTTGAAATTCAACATGCTTTCCACCGAGAATGAATCTCAAATTTTAAAACTGTCAAATAAAGCTCGTCAGATATCGCCACAAACAACACATTTTAGCAACCAAGGATCAGGGACGGCCACAAAGCTGACCTCAAAGCACAAAGACACGCTTATTCAGGGCACACTCAGCCAGCTCTCACGGGCACTGGGAAAAATCCCCAGTGGCAAGACATTTTAATTCAGTTGGCCATGATGTGTTAAGTTAAGTTTCTAAGGTGTAGAAACATTTTCCTTAAAAAAAATTGGTTCTTCAGCCTCATTTTAAATACCCAACCTTTAAGTAAAGTACATGAACCTGTTACATGAAAGTCAGTCAAAGCATTCCTGTAATAAGTCTCCTGGACACGACTCTAAAGCACAAAGGTGTAGATGCTAAAGTCCAGTTGGACTAAACACATGAAATAACCATTTACAACCATCAAAAAGGCAGTTAGGCTACGTTCAAACTGCAGGCGAAAGCGCATTAAATCCAATTATTCTGACCCTCTGCGACCCATATCCAATCATGGCATGACAGTGTGAACGGCACAAATCCGATATTTTCAAATCCGATCTGGGTCACTTTCGTATGTGGTGCTGAATCCGATACATATCTGATGTTTTGATGGTCATGTCGCATTAAATCCGTCTTTTATATCACTGACACAAGACAGACGCCAATTATCAGCTAGAGCGCGTTTGCTGTCGCATTTTATTTGTAGTGTGAACGAGCAGACAAAAAAATAGGATTTGATCAAAAAAATTGGAATTGAGCATCAAGACCTGCAGAGTGAACGTAGCCTTAGACCCCCACAGCATCTAATAGTACTTTAGAGGCTACGCTGAAGGAGCAAAAACATAAGCACATGTATCACATGTTACCAACCACCACAACACCTGCGAAGAACCACAGCAGCACCGGCCACATTAGGCAACGTAAATATCCTGTTAGTGCTGAGAACAAACTGAGGGAACAAATGTTCGTCACTACCTTCCATAATCTACGATAGTCATATTTCACACAGAGCTAAGATTTCTGGGGGACAAAGCAACACATATTTGATTGTTTATAAATATGACAGATAGAAAGTTATTTTTATAAAAAGAACCACAACTGGACGATAAGCCTGGTATCAAAATAAAAGGAGCTTTCATGTATGCTATAACTTTTTTGATGGTTAAATAAAACAATGACAAAGGTCATTTTGGTTTTAGATCCTGTACTTACAGAGTTAGGAGGGCTGAAAAATATCTGGGAAATTAGTTTAAAGCGGTCCAAGTTCGGAGTACTTCGATATATAACTTCGATACTATAACCGTGAATACTCATAGTATTAAGATAAAACATTACATTTTATTTAATATACTTTATATCAAAGAGGCAGTGCTACACCCTAAACATAATTACAAATTAAGTTGTCCAATGAAGTGTCCAAAAAATGTCTTTAAATATCTCATAACTGAGGATTTTTACAGCTTATAGTGACATGAAGCGGAGGAGAGGCTGTAGCTGTGGCTGGTGAGCTGGTTATAACCTTTTTATAAGAGCACAGCATACATTAAATATAGTTTTTTTTTTCACAAATACAATCCACGTTGCATTAATCGGACCAATATTTTGGGAGTGGAAGAAGAAGCAGTAATAATAGTTTATTTGCTTTGTATCCAACGCAGATCAAACAGTTCTGCTGCACAGATAAAGGAGCGGGTTTCATCAAAGTTCTTTTTCTTTGTACCGAGGAACTGAGAGTGCTTTAGTGCTGCCTCTTATCAGCACACACACACACACACACAAAGACACACTCTCTCAGTTATCTCCCCGTGGACCAGCGTTTAGGTGGTGGAAGCCTCTTTTGTGTCTTTGGCTAAACATTGGACAGATGTCACATTCACAGCCTCCCGGAGAGCTCATAACTCAAACCAAACACACCCACAGCAGACGGAGGGAGGCAGAAACACACACTCACACGGGCACTCAGACAAAATCAACCTGCATTCTGAAAACTGTTCTCAATACTGTACTTGAGTTATTGATCAGTGCAGCTTTTAACATAATGTTTTAACCATTTATATCAGAAAGAGAGTGCACTGAGAGCTTTATGGCATGTGCAACATTCAGTCACTCTCTCTCACACACACACACACGCACATGCACACACAGGTGAAGATGGAGGTGTATCACCAATTGCCAACAAACACACACAGATGCAGAGTTGGAAATGCATCGGCAGAAATTAATGCTAAACTAATTTAATGGAACACACAGAGTTGTGCGGCAGAGACGTGGCTACCACCAGCAGTGAACGCTAGGCTAATGGAATGATGAATATCAGCTATATGACGCAGTGTATTCCAGGAAATTCAACCCCCCCCGGCAGCTATTTCCTCAGACTTGGGTCAAGCCATATTTCTCGCTAACTGCTCCGATGACAGCAGAGTCTCTCTAAGAGGAAGCTGGGTCAATGATGATTAAAGCCATACACCTCCACCTTTTGAATTTGCTTTTGTGTTTTCTGGTCACATTATGGGGCAAATAAGAGGCTCGAGCTGTTTTCAAGGTTTAATGAGAAAATAGCTTCTCACCACAGCTGGATTTTCTTATTGGGGACTGCAGGCACGTGAGGCTGAAGTAGATCTGAGTTTCTCATTGGGCAGAATAACATCCAGGTATTTTTTTAACACTTACTGGATTTCCTCCTCTCCTGCTACCTTCTCCAGCTCTTCTGCAGATGATACCGAGTGACCTCAGAGACATATTCTCTCCAGTGTGCCCTGCATCTTCCCCGAGCTTCCACCAATCTGTTAATGCTTCAAAAACCTCACCTAGAAAGCATCCAGGAGGCCTATCCCCTCCTCAACCTAGTGCGTTCCATCATTAAAGGGGGAACAGCTCCCTTCATAGATAACCCAGTTCTTTTACCTGAATCAGCCGTCCACTAACTTTTTTTGTCTAGTAACTACACACAGTTCATGAAGCTTAGGTGGGATTCCCCATGAGGTCCAAGTACACAGCAAAATCTCCAGTGTTAAATTAACACTAGAGAGTGTCTATATGGGTCCACACCTCTGAGTGTTAAATACAACACTGTTGAGTGTTAAATTAACACTTTTGACAGTGTTATATGTTTAAAAGTAACCTAGTCAGTTTTGAAGATTAACAATGGCTAACACTGAGCAGTGCTGATTTTCTAACACTGGAAAATAACTCAAAATGTTAGAAATATTCCAGTGTTAATTTAACACTGGAGATTTTGCTGTGTACCAACACGTATTCCTATTAATGTGTGTTAACGACAAACAAAAGGACTTTTTTGGATAATTCACTGAAATCCCCCAAATCATATTCTTATAGCAAACAGTAAGAGCTCTCACTAATGTCGACTTAGACGTCAGATTAGATTTGATCTGAGGAGACTATACACCTGAGATGTGACATTTTGTTCCTGTCCAAAAGCAAAAAAAGACCAAACGTCCCTGTTATGGCCCTGGCCATGGCTGTATCCCAATTCAGGGTCTGCAGCCTTAAAGGCCGCATTTCAAGGCCGATTACGTCACAGCGGCGCGCCGAAGGCTGTCCCAATTCAAAGGCTGCTCGAAATGCGGCCCTGAAATGCGTCCTTCATTTCCCTGAATTTTAAGACTGTGGCAGTGTAGACTTCGTGGCCCAACATATCCCAGAATGCATAGCGCAGCGGTGGGTGTGGATAAATTTGCAGAAAAAAACGGCGGATGAGGGGCGGCCGAAGAGTGAACTTTAAGTACTGAATATGATGTCACTTATTTATGTGCAAATGTTTAATAACGAAGAACATTAAACATTACTGTTGGCCACATGTCGGCAAAGTTATGTGACATTAGTGACGTTTGTACTAACTTGGTTTTAAAGCCTTTACTTTAAAATATACGCCGTTCAATAGCTGAGCTTAATCTTACAGAGAATGATCAAAGCTCATGTAGAAACAAACAAATGAACAAAAGATTGTCTCCTTCATTTCTGTCAAACAAAGCTGTATGACACGTTTCCAGTGGTTAGTATCATGGTTGCTAGGCAACCTGGGCAGCGAGACGGAGGCTAGACCGTCCCATTTCACAAGTCTCGCACTCCTTAGCAGTCTTTGAGTACGCGGCCCTTGAGGATCGTTGAGGCTGCGTACTTTAAGGCTGCAGACCCTGAATTGGGATACAACCCATAATGTGCTTTGGTGGCTGTTTCTTGTTCTGTGTCTTTAAGTCTCTGCAGGTCCCTGATTGGATAAGCTGACGGCTGCTGATTGGTCCCCTATTCATGCGGTTGCTTTCAAAATTCCTCACTAGCAGTTGTCCTGGGGCAGCAGCAGACCTGACCCTGGCCTCCAAACGCTGTGATATTTGTGATTCTCGTGACCTATTGAGCTTGTATATAGTGTGTAAATTAGCCTTCACTTGTAAATAGCACCTTGTAAACAGTGACTGAAGCCGAAGGGGTGAGCTGCCCTGTTGTTTTCTGTATTGTTTCCTCCTGTTTATTCAGTTAGGGAGTTAGGCATACCATTTGTCTTTTGTTTGTTCTTTTCATCACGTAGGGTTTAGGTAGCACTTCCTTGACTGATTAAGCTGGTTTTGTTTGTTATTTTGGCCTTTGTTCACCCCGGAGTCACGCTTCAGTTTAGACAATAAACCACTGTTCACGAAGAAATTGGTTTTCCCTCTGTGTAGGCTTTTGGGGACCAAGGCGCGGTCAATCCTTTTCAACTCTTATGTTATGTTCCTGTACCCCTAGACTGGGGCGTAACAGTCCCTTTTTGTTCTTGACTATGAATCCTGGGAAGTGGAAGAATAGCCATGGCTGAAGTCTTCACCACAGTTACCCATATTGCATTTCTAAAGAGCAACATGTCAAGCTGTAATAGATTTTAATAAGATGAGCACAGAACTGGCTCCATGGATCAGAGCCAATCAGTTAACAAAGCTAATCATCCATGATCAATGTATTGTACATTTTTAAATGTCATTTTTAGCACGAATCCCAAAATTGGGCTTATGCTGGCGCTCCATCCGTGAAACCAAAGGGATTTATTGTTTCTTGTAGTGTACATTTCTTTATTTCATCTGTGTCATATCTTTAAAATCAAATGTGTCATCATAGTAACTGAAGATGGTGAAGAAGAAAAGGTCAGAGTCTTATCTTGCAAGTTGTCTCCTCTGCTCACGAGCTTTGGTTGGCGACCAAAACAATGAGATCACCACCACAATCAGCCAAGATTTCCTTCCTTCCCGATGAGTCTCTGTTCACCCTTAGAGAGGAGGTGAGGAGCTCTGAGCTCTGAGCAGATTGCCGTTCCTTCGTGTTCCAAAGCAGTCTGTTAAACCTGAACCGATCAGGACGCCTCCTGGACGGCTCCCTGTGGAGTCCACCTGGGATGCAATCCAGAACACTCTCTGGGTATTTTAAATCCCATCCGGCCTGGGAACGAGCTGAAGGACACGGAGGACATCTGGGCTTTAAAAGAAGCAGCTGAAGATGGATGGATCATCCAGACTAAAAACACTTGAAGAACTCTGACCCATGCATAAATAATATGCAGTTTTTTGTCTGTCTGAAAGATGTTTCATCCCTTTCTCAGAAATAAGACAGCAATTATGCTGAAAATAAGGTTAAACTTAGAGGGAAAAAGGATTTGACTGCACTTAGAGCTGCAATGACGGCATTTACCAAATCCCTAAAGACTTCTCCATCGTGCTTATCTTAAAAGATATTACATTGAATGTACAGTGGCAGTGTGCAGGCTCAAGATGGAACTTATGAAAGGAGTTAAAACTATACTTGAGTGCATACAAACGGGATATTTCCTCTTTGAGGATTCTGGACGTTACTTCAAAAACTTGTTTTTTATATTCTGTTTTTTTTCCATGAAAATGTTGGCTTAAATCTTCCTGTGACTGTGAACACACTCATTACTGCCTGAAATGTGAAAATGATTAACTGACAGGTGAAAACGAGCATCCAGATCCAAGCGGGACTGGTTGGATGCGGTTCTGCTGAATCCTCAGAGCAGCAGAAGCAGGAGAATCAGGCTGCCTCAGATCACTTCCTCCCAGCACAAACCCACTTCCTCCCAATGACCTCATGGGTCACATGCTACATGCCATCGAGCTCCAGTGACAAGAATAAGCTAATTAGCATCTGTAACGAGGCAGCCCGTTGGGTCGGCTGTCATTCTGCATCTTAGCTGTCTGCTGCTGTCGGTCGGGGCTTTGCAGGCATGTCAGATGGACTGCACTCACATATTTTACCACATTTTCTTCTTAAAACATTTACAGTCATAGCTTGGAGACTTTTTTGTGATGGTTTTCAGCACTAATTAAAGGCAATACGTCTGAACCCAGTCATGATTGGCTTCCCTCTCTAAAGAATGACTGAAATCTGTCCAATCGACGAGTTTCTGCTCAGCGGGATTACCTCGTTTGAATTCCAGTTTATCCGTCATTCATGTATTTCATTTCAGCTCCGAACAGAAAGAGATTTATCTGCAGAACATCACTCTGACTGTGAGCCAGAGGAAATGAAAAACTGTGGACAACTACCAGGCCTAATTCACAACATTCATTATTCTATAACAGCACTGAGACACAGCTCGGAGCCGACTCTAGACTTGGATTTGATGTGACACAACATCAGCATTAAGAGCAGAAGGAGTTTCTTTAAGTAGACATTGACCATGGCAAGATAAACACGATACATCTAATTTGTTTTTAGAAGTTTTATACTTGAGTTTAAGATTTTACTGATCTTGTTTCACTAGCTGGGACCACATCCTCAGAAACGATGAGCGAAGAGAGTTGAGGAAGTATGAACTGGTGCTGCGGTTTGGGGAAGGCCTCGAAGGGGACTGGCGATGGCTCCCGGGCAGGGCAGATCCCCATGTACTAACGAGAAATGAATGAAAGAAGGGAGGAGAAGAGAAGAGGAGAAGAGAGGGAAAAAGGGGGGTAAGGGTGGGGCATGGAAATGAGAACAACGGGTATTGGAGAAGGGGGCATTTATAGTCTGAGGTCGGAAGGGGCGTGAAGGAGGAGTGGTCCTGGTCCTGAAATTGTAGAGATTTCTCACAAGTCCAATTCCATTGCTTCCTAACATGGCTAGTTACTTAGTTAAATGAGCTGATGCAAAGCAAAATTGGGGGTTTTCAAGGTTGCTTTTCATCAAATACTATCCCTCTTCTTACTCCTGGCACAGACGGTTTACAACTCGACTGCGATTTACTCTAAGTTGGAGACCATAAAGTAAAAATCAAAAAATTTCCAGCAACAAAAACCAAGAAAAAAAATCTTACGAAAATAGCACGCAGAATAGCATTAACGCATCAGGATAATCCATCTTTCCACTTCAATGGGGGATCCCAAGGTGTCCCACGGCCAGATCGGCCATATATAACTTCTCCATTTGGTTCGTAGTCCATCCCAGAGTCTCCTACATTTCAGCCATACCTGCAAAACATCTGAAGGGAGGCAACCAGGAGGCATGCTAACCAGATCTCACTCTGAGTTCACTCCGAATGTCGAGCTCCTCATTCTACCTCTAAGTCCACGCATCTCATGGAGGAAGCTCATTTCAGCCGTTTGTATTTGTGACCTTACTGGTACAATGCCCACATTACTGCTCACACCTCAGCAATCAGGTCTACCTCAACACTAACAGATAAGATCCCAAGATCTTTCATTTCCCTTGCTTAGGGCAAGAACTCCACCCATCCCAGAGGGAACACTTCATAGTTATACTTGTAGTTTATAGTTTGGAGGTGCTGCCTTTCATCCCAGCTGTTTCACACCCGGATGAAACACGAGACGAGTTATATCACAAACAGTTTAACTTAAAAATCACTTAAAATGACACACAAACTTATTAAGATGCCAAAAATAATATCCCAGCGCCCGCAGTTGGTCCGTTTCTTTTTATAAAAAAAGGCGAATGTGGACTTGGCATTAATTAGCACAAGGTGTACTTTATCCACGGACTCATACAAGTTGTACTGTGTGCAGTATCGCATTAATACAAACAGAGGGCTGATAAACTTTAATGCAATAGTTTCAGCTTGCAAAAACTTTTCTGAACATGCACTTAGACTATGATTGCAAACAATAATTCTATCAAACATGCCTGCAAATCTGATACCTGGAACTAATGGAGAAGAAGAGTCGGACAGTGCTCTGTGGGTTTAAGCACTTAACATCAGCCGATAAATCCAATAAACCTTCGTGTATACCCTCATCATCCTCAACGTAACTCCCCCCCCCTTCATGTAATCAGATATTTCATATGTTTGTATGCTTGTAACCTTGCCCCCGAGGCCAGCAGCGTTCCCAGCCTAACCCGACCAGATGCTGTGAAGAGTGAGGTCGGCACGGCATCTCCGGAGCAGAGCCGAGGGTGTGACGCAGGGAGAGAGCGGCGTGAAAGAGCCTCCAGCTCTGCTTATAAGACACAGCTTTTTCTGTGTCTCACACTTTTTATTACAGTTTTACACATTTTGCTCATTACTTGAAAGTGTAACATCAGAGCCAATCAGAACCAAGCCCGAAAACAAAATGGCCCCTCAGCCTGACAATTTCCTTCTACCCCAATACTGCGCAGCCCTGACAAATGCTCTGCGCTTGTCTGATGAAGTGCCTGTGACTCTGTTGCAGCTGGTTGTAGGAGTCACAATGTGTATGTCAGACTGGGTTAGCTCAGTGACCTTTGCCCTCAGGCTCAGCGAATCAGCATCATGCGCGAGCGGAGCAGCTTCAGCACAGAAAGGAGACAACACAGCGATCAACATTGCTACCGTGACCGCTCGCTCCCTCCTCCAGCTCTCTCTCTGATAACTCGCCCGTTGACTCGTTTTGTGCCCACAGAAAAGCTTCCAATCTCAAAACCAGCACAGAAAACATCACAGAAAGTGCGTGTTCATGTAGAAAGGTAAATATGGACTCCCAGGCTGTGGTAAAGAGAGGAATAAATGACTGGTGACACGTTTATTTGAACAGACTAAAGTGCAATCACAGAACATTCAGCTCCAACGTTAAAACAAGGTGACAGGTGATGTGAATATGGCTCATCGTCTCTGCTCGCGCTGCTGGTGCTAAAAAAACGGAGGAATATTCAATATGTGAAGAGCTAGTGCTGCTGCTAGCCAATCAGATCACACTATGCAAATATCCTGAGCATGCAAGGTCATCATTGCTCAAAATAAGAAGAAGGTGGTCATTGCGAGGAGTCACCATGTTGCCTAGGGGTGCAACGATACTCGTATCGATATTGAACTGTTCGATGCAGTGCTTTCGGTTCGGTACGCATATGTATCGAACAATACAAATTTTTTAATTTATTTTATCAACTTTCCTTCTGACGATGCTGTCTGTGTTGAGCGCTCAGTGAATCTGCTCTCGACAGTGCAGCCTAGGCGGAGTAGTCGAACGCAGATTCACTGAGCGCAGGGCAAGCTAGCGAGACAGAAGCTAAGCTCTCCTTGCAACATGGCAAACTGACCCTCCCCCACCTCATTCAGATCTGGCGTTTGGAACTATTTTGGTTTTCATGTGACGTATGACCCTGAAGGTAAGCGCGTCATGGACTAAAGTAAAACAGTATGTTGGATGTGCCACGCAATGCTCAGTTACATTGGTGGGAGCTAGTGCGTTAGTGCAGTTAGCTTGTTAACGTGTTGACGCCGTCCAGCCCCACGCACGGGGCGATCCGCGGTAGCTCGTTAACGGAGATTTGCCGTGTTGTGGCTTTAACGTCATTTCAGATTAACGCTGACAGCACTAGTGGGAACACAACGAATATGACTGCACATCTACGCTGACATCATCCTAGTGCAAAGACAAGTGGAAGCAGACAAAAACAACAAGCACGCATGCTACAAACTTTACTCGAGTCATTTAGACAGCCGTTAGCACATGATTCTCCTTATGGGGACCTGATATGTTTAATATGCTGCTGAGAATATAGCCCAGAAGAAGCGTATAGTAGAGCTTTTATTTTGGAAAGAGACATTTCTCTGTAATAAACTCTCTTTTCCACAGATGAGTGATTTCTCGATCAGATAGATTTATTTTTTTTATTACTTTGTTGTTTCAGCAACATTAAATTTAAAAACTGTACTTTTGAGTTAAAATATACATTTATAATTTTAATAAATGACAAATTAAAAAGGCATGAACATTTTTTTTGTATCGAAAAAATATCGAACCGTGACACCAAAGTATCGAACTGAACCGAACCGTGAATTCTGTGTATCTTTGCACCCCTAATGTTGCCTTATGAGATGTTTAAGTGGTCGATTTGTTGATCGTACTAACAAAGGTACTCCTCTCAAACATGAAACGCTGCCCTTACTCAGGAGTCTCGGTGTCAGGAAGGTGGGTCTCTTTTATAACCTGGTTCTATCACCATAGCAACTACTGCTGAACACGTAACCTGGGCTACAGCACCTCATGGGTTCAGAGTTTCAGTTATCAGTGCCACATTTCACTGACTGCTGTAAGATGTATTCCATTAGCAGATAATATATATACACTTACACCCTGCTGAGCTGAGCATGAGTGAATGAATGAATGAATCCATGCAGCGCAAACTCAATCCACTGCGTAGCTGTGCAAAGTGACAAGAATCAGGTGCAAAACACAAACACGGCAGTTTGCTTCCTGTCACCTGATGGACAAACCAGGTGATGAATGCCAGCAGCACCTCTACCTAACATGGGCTTCAACCCTTTTTTCCCCTTTTATTTAAACGAACACCAAAGGACACCTTGCGTAGGGACAACAACAGGCCAGTTCGGGATGAGAATGCTTTGTTAGCTTGACAAACAGGATAAGGGAAACTTCCCTACCCTCCTAACTCCTCAGATGCAGCAAGCTGCACGGATTCACTGTGTTTTTATAATATTATGTTGGAGTTTTAAGCTCTGTTCAACTTCACCTTCTGCACCCGGGTCACCTCCTTCCCGTGCTTGTTTTCACTCATTTATGTTTTCTATCCTCTTTTCTTCCTTTCATTTCTTTTTTGATGATCCACCTCATCATCCTTACCTCTCACTGTCCCCTCTTCTCCTGCTCCTCCTCATCTTTCTTTCTCCCCACGTGTCTTTTTTTCTTTTACCTCCTTACTTTTCTCCTTTTGCTTCATTCTACTTCCTCTCTCTTGTTTCTCTCTGTGGATCTAAAAGATGTTTCTTTGCCTGGTTCTACTGAACACATCTCTCTGCCTCTCTCTCCTCACCTTATGTTTGTTTATCTCTTATTTCTTCTTTATTCCTTCTCTTCACATGCTTTCTCTCTCTCCCTCTGTTATCTTCTCTGCTTTGCCTTGCCCTCGTTCGTCTTCCTATCCCTCTGTTTTCTCTTCTCCTCCCCCTCCCGTCTCATCTAATAGCCTTCTGTCCATCTCCTCCCTCGTTTATCTTCTGCCCTCTGTATCTTCTCCTCTTTCTTTCCCTCCACCCATCCTCCTTTCTGCTTCACTTCTCCTGCACCATCTCATCTTCCTCCCCTCCTCCTCCTCATCGGGTTCATGCCATAGTATGTTTCTGTTTACTTCCTGTTTCACTTGCCTCCTAGTCCTGTTTGCATCAGTTTCAAATAACGTGGTCAGTTAGCTTCAGGCTAACCGTCTCCCCAGAGGAACAGCTACTTGGAGTTGGGTGATGGTCTATTTCTCTCTGACACACACACACACACACACACACACACACACACACACACACACACACACACACACACACACACACACAGTACTGTCATAGCTGTGTCACTCAGTGTCCTGCTCTCAGCGTGGTCAGACGCTTCTCCTTTCTGACATGTCACACAACAGTCCAGCACACGACACCAGCAGCAAGATCCAAACACACGATGAGACACGCTCATACCATCTCATCACGCTGAGGCAGGAACGAAGAGCAGCAACATGAAAAATGAAGCCAATGAGGAAGTGACAAAAACTGCACTTATAGGCTCTAATGTTAAAATGTCTCAGCAGAAATAATCATGTTTACGGCCTGATATGTGAAAAAAAATCCCTGCTTTAGCCTGCAGCGCTATTTTCCTCCAACACATTAACTGTGCAGGGGTTTTATTCACTCATGCATTCAGATTTCTCTAAGGTGTAAAGTTAGTGGGTGCTACGACTCACAGGAGTCACAGGTGGATGGTGACAGCCTGTGCGTTACAGCCTGCCTGCAATATCTGTGCTTCTGTTTGAGTGAGTGAATTTTTCTTCATTAGCATTAATTAGCAGATCAGCAGATGTGCTGTGCACACGTATGAATGCAGCTTCCTGATCAGTACCAGCTAATGCAGCTTGCTTGCATTAGCTGGTAGCTTCACAGTCCAGCCTCTTGTCTAAATATGGTCACTTCTGAGTCCCAAGGAGTCTCGACTAAGGACACATTGACACTTGGAGGTATCACACACAACTTCAGTAATTATTAGCAACTAATGAAAGGTTTGGAAATTACAAACATGAGATTTCACTTTAGACTTTAGGTCATTTTATTTTAAACAAGAAAAAGGCCAAAAATGGAGCCAGAAAGTTCAGCAGGAGCTACAGCTGACATGACAACATTGCTCTAATGAGATTATCCAACAACCTTTCCCATATTGGAAGAGAAACAGTAAAACAAGCAGATATTGTGTATGAGTGAAATGAGACCTAAAATATAACTGTTGGTAATGGAGAGATTGGTTGTTTCTTTCCATTTCCTTTGCAAACTGGTGATTGTCTTTCTGTGGTGTCCAGAAAAGCCTACTCCACATGCAGTAGCTAACATGTTTCTATCAGCCTCCATCCATCTTCAGTCAAAAAGCAGAATTTCTCACTGAGGTCTCAAAGTGCAAGAGGAAGAAATAAGTCAAAGATTCAACTTTAAAATATGAGAATGCGGTCTGGAGCCAAATGACAGAAAATAGGAGGTAATTTCAGATGCATTCATAGCGGGATGATGAAGTTACTATAAACCAACATGCACGGGTTCTGCAAAAGCATAAATGTTTCTAAAGATGGAGTGTCTACTGCCACCAAGCACGTTTTTACTTTAGCTAAGGACAGTTTATTGAGAAAATCTTTGCATTTTGTCTCCTTCCACTGAAATTTAACCCCACCAGCAGATCATTTCTGCCTCCGTCTGAGAAAAATATTTGCAGAACTAAAGACTCAGCCTGCTGTTTATTTGGACTCTCAGGTGAGACGGGAACAAAATGAAGCCCAATCTCATTCCCTCTTTGTTGTTTACATCCTCAAACAGCTCGAAACAGTCAGCCAAAGTATGAAAAATCATCAGACAGATTCGAATGTGAAGAACATTCAATAAAGTGATAACTAAAGGTTGTGAGGGACAAACTGCTATGCTGCATGATTGACAGGAAAGTAAAGAGAGATTGATGTTTTCAGCTCTTCGTCGTGGTGAAGCCAAAGCTTTTCACACATGCATTTTTAGCCCCAAGCTCAGCTGAACCTCAGGATGCAGAAAGCTGGAAACTGCAGCCGAAGGTCATATACTGGGGGTGATGGATGATTTTGCACATGGTTAAAGTGGGACTTTTAATGTGACAAGCAAACAAAGGCATACATGTACAAATAATAATATTAATAATAATAAACATATGGGAAACAAGGAATATAGATAAATGTCATAAAGCCTGATCCGTCGCCACCTCACCAAAACCTAGCCCATGATTGTGATGCTGCTCTGATGATGCTTACATCACATCATTAACCCGCTCACAGCAGCGTACGCTGTGTCCCTTCAGTTCAAGCACCCACACCACTGGAAAAAAATTATATAAACAAGAGACCATCTTGCAACTGCATACACCAACAATGAAGCCCATCAACCCAGCAAGCAAAAATGCTACTGACTTCTAAAAAGTGCCAATCAGCACTTATTGAAATGACCCTAATGACCTAGTGCGCCAACTGTAATAACTGTAAATCCTGAGCCAAACCAACTTGTGCTCCAACTTTAACCAAACACCTGGAACAAAACACAAACTACAGTTTTGGGATAAATCCACTTAACACTACCCCCTGACACCAGATTGCTACCACCCTCACATGAGGATACCCCCGTGAGCTATAATGTTTATGCCCCAATCATGCAGGCCCAGAGACTTCAACTTCCAGTCGCTACAGGAAAAAAATCTTGATTTCTTGGCAAATGATTGCTTGAGGTTGACGGCAGTCACCAGATGAATTCCCCACAAAGAGGGTGTTGCCCCCAAAACCTCTTTGGGAGTGTTTCGGGTGTTAGGGACCTGCAAATGAGCCAAGTGCTAGTGAAATTTGAAAAAGTATGATGCAAGCTAGAATAGGGGCCTTTCAAAGTAAAAGTTTAGAGCTAAGGCTGTCAGGGTCCTGGGACTGGGCGACCCAGGATCCCTGAGCAGTCATGTATTATATTATTATTATTATTATTATTGTTGTGTATTTTGGTGTTGCTCCCCCTTCCCTGTGCTTGTGTATATGTGTGTGTGTGGGTGGCTGAGCACTTGTTTATAGGCGGCGTCAGGCCCTGCAAGGGGACTGGCCACACCCGAAGCCACACACCTGCTGCTGATCAGGCCTCGTCGGGGGAGCTACTTAAGAGTGTCTTGGAGCTCCCACCGGCGCGGGATCATTGCATGAGACTCCACGTTAGTCACCCTGTCTAAGTTTAGTCAGAAAGTGTATGCCTGCCATTTCTGAGTGTCCTGACAGCTGCGCTATTGTTTCCCGCAGGAAGAGCGTGGAAGGCACGGCGAGCAGCGAGCACCGGGGGGTGCTGACACGGGAGCAGAGAGCACACGGACTATTCACGGGAGACACGACACGGGAGTCTGGGAGAACACGGGGATTTATTGTTACGTTGTTTTCACTCTGTAAATAAACACTGTACATAGAGCACCGCGCCTGGGTCCTCCTTCCCCACTCCTTCCACGGTGTGCCATGCCATACCGTGACAGAATGATCCCGCCCCGTATGGACCCAGCGGTCTCTGAGGAGAGGCTCAGGAGGGAGGTTATGGACAGAATTTACCACCTATGTGAGTCGTGGTGGGAGAAGCCCACGGAGGGGTTGCGTCGCGCTGTGGAGAGGCGGCTGCAGGAGATGCTGTTGAAATTCCCCTGGCCGGTGGACTCCCTTAATTCTGTAGTCCTGGACTTCCTGCTTTCCACCCTCCACCTCCACTCTCCTCCTCAGGCTGCTCACCGGCCCGGTCAGCTGGTGGATTCACAGCCTGAGACGCCGGCCCCGACATCTACATGGAAACGACGTTCGCGCCGCCGGCGTTCCTCACCGCAGCCAAAGCCACAGACATCTCAAGAGCCGGCTGTGGTGAGTAGTACGGACAATTTTTCATTTTCCTCATCATCTCTGTTTGTGTCTGCAGTGGACGAGCTGACGGTGCAGGTACCATCACCTTGGTCGGAGGTCGCTACACCACCCGCTGCTTCACCATCTGCAGCTGTAACACCGTCGTCATCTCATCCGCATGCAGTCACCCCTCAGCCGTCTTCTCCACCAGCAGCGGCCTCCATTCCACTACCCACTCCAGCAGCCTTGTCCGGAGAGAGCGACCTCACCCGCGTCCAACGCCTGATGGACTGGGTAGCTCACACCACCAACACACGGGCAAGAGTGGTGGGGTTAAACGCCATCGAGGCAATCCTGGAGGGAAACCCCTACCTCGGCCAGCTCAAGGGAGTTTCCGCCTGCCTTTGCACCCTGCATAAAGCCCGGGGGGTAGTGCAAGCTCGGGAAACCTCAGACTTCGTCCAGCTGCAGCAGGAGCTCGGCGAGCCGGAGGAGCTCGGCGAGCCGGAGGAGCTCGGCGAGCCGGAGGAGCTCGGCGAGCCGGAGGAGCTCAGCATGCCCGAGCAGGAGCTCGGCAAGCCGGAGGAGCCCGCACCGCCAGCTGAGGAGCTCAGCGAGCCGGAGGAGCTCAGCGAGCCCGAGCAGCTCAGCATGCCCGAGCAGGAGCTCAGCGAGCCGGAGGAGCCCGCACCGCCAGCTGAGGAGCTCAGCGAGCCGGAGGAGCTCAGCGAGCCGGAGGAGCTCTCGCTACGAGCAGAGGAGGAGCTCTCGCTGCGAGCCGAGGAGGAGCTCTCGTTGCCGGAGGGACCTCCACGTCTAGCGCGGCCTCCTCGCCGTCCACGTCCGGTGCGCCCACGTCAGCGATCGGCGCGTCATGGACCTGGTGCCACGCCTCGCTGTTGCTCACCGGAGCAGCGACGTTGCCATCGGACCCGTGGCAGGCCACCAGAACCGTTCTGCCGCCACCGGACCTGTGGCAGGCCGCCGGAGGAACAGCGCCGCCGCCACCGGACCCGTGGCAGGCCACCAGAACCGTTCCGCCGCCACCGGACCCGTGGCAGGCCGCCGGAGGAGCAGCGCCGCCGCCACCGGACCCGTGGCAGGTCACCAGAACCGCGCCGCCGCCACCGGACCCGTGGCAGGCCACCAGAACCGCGCCGCCGCCACCGGACCCGTGGCAGGCCGCCGGAGGAGCAGCGCCGCCGCCACCGGACCCGTGGCAGGCCCCCTGAACTGTTTTGCTGCTGCTGCCAGACCCGGGGCCGTCCGCCGGAGCTGCTACGTCGCCGCCGTTGGGCTCGAGGTAGGCCCCCTGAACTCTCTTGTTGTGTTGATGGGCCGCCTGTGACTGTTTGTGGCGTCTTTTCGTTTTCTTTTTGCACCGCTGCGGGATGCGCGGTCTGACTCTGAGACTGTGGACTGGGTCGGTTTGTGGTTTTGTTGTTTTTGCTTGTTTTGGTTCTGGCCCTCCGTCCTGGTTCCCCCAGCCGCCCGCCCTGGGTTGGTTGTGCTGTTTTTTGTTTTGGTTTTGGGGTCGTCGGGAGCCGACCTTTAGAGGGGGGGTACTGTCAGGGTCCTGGGACTGGGCGACCCAGGATCCCTGAGCAGTCATGTATTATATTATTATTATTATTATTATTGTTGTGTATTTTGGTGTTGCTCCCCCTTCCCTGTGCTTGTGTATATGTGTGTGTGTGGGTGGCTGAGCACTTGTTTATAGGCGGCGTCAGGCCTGGAGGGTGTGGCCCTGCAAGGGGACTGGCCACACCCGAAGCCACACACCTGCTGCTGATCAGGCCTCGTCGGGGGAGCTACTTAAGAGAGTCTTGGAGCTCCCACCGGCGCGGGATCATTGCATGAGACTCCACGTTAGTCACCCTGTCTAAGTTTAGTCAGAAAGTGTATGCCTGCCATTTCTGAGTGTCCTGACAGCTGCGCTATTGTTTCCCGCAGGAAGAGCGTGGAAGGCACGGAGAGCAGCGAGCACCGGGGGGTGCTGACACGGGAGCAGAGAGCACACGGACTATTCACGGGAGACACGACACGGGAGTCTGGGAGAACACGGGGATTTATTGTTACGTTGTTTTCACTCTGTAAATAAACACTGTTTGTACATAGAGCACCGCGCCTGGGTCCTCCTTCCCCACTCCTTCCACGGTGTGCCATGCCATACCGTGACAAAGGCACAAGTTTCACTTTGAAACCAAACGGTCTCAGTTTCCAGTTTGTGTTTTTTTCTCAGAAACCAGCAGCTGCAAGGTAGGAGAAAAATATTGTCCCCGAGTCTGTGTGACTGGGACCTTACTACGCTAGCAACTGGATAAAGGTAAGACCAATTTATCATTATTAGGAAGTGAAGTCTTTCTGACTTCCGGCGCCCCCCCCCCCCGTGAGTGGCAGCCTGTTACAGCAGCTCCGCTCATTCTGAGCTTCTTTCGTATCTCCTCTTTACTTTCTCTTTTTTGTAACTAAAGTTTAAGCAATTAGATTCTGCAATCATGGACTACCGTTTTGTGCTAGTCTTGGTTGTCTTTCTCTTTTCTTTCACACCATTTTTTACCCATGTTTGGGAACCCAGCATATGGATGCTTTGTTTACAGCAGGGATCAGCTGTTAGCGCTGTGTCCCACAGCAGTGCTGCCGGCGGACAGACACGACATTCCCACTGAGCTGAGGAGGAAAAGACGTGGGTGTCGTGCTGGGAGGGAGCGCTGTCACCCGAGAAGGAGACGTTATAGACCATCTCTCCCTTCTGTAATCACTGGAAATGTAACATCGCTGCCCAATAAGATGAGCTCACATCGCTAACCTGGTCACAGGGGGAATACCAGCGATGTAGCATTGTTTTGCTAACGGAGTCCTGGCTAACACCGCTAACTCCGGACACGAGCGTGATGCTACCGGTGGCTCTGACATTCCACCTGATGAAGACCCTGGAGCGGCTGGTCCTGACTCAGCTTCGGCGCCTGGTGGGCTCATCACTGGACCCACTTCAGTTTGCCTACCAGCCTGGCATCGGAGCGGATGATGGCATCATTCACCTCGTGCATCGTTCCCTCGCTCACCTGGAGACCGCTGGGAGCACTGTGAGAATCATGTTCTTTGATTTCTCCAGTGCCTTTAACACCATTCTTCCCACGGTCCTGAAGGACAAGCTGGAGAACTCTGGAGTGGACCATCACCTCACAACATGGATTCTGGACTACCTCACTGACCGACCACAGTATGTGAGGACTCAGGGCTGTGTGTCGGACAGGGCCACCTGCAGTACGGGGGCCCCACAGGGAACGGTCCTGGCTCCGTTCCTCTTCACCATCTACACTGCAGACGTCTCCCACAACTCCACCGAGTGCTTCCTGCAGAAGTGCTCTGACGACTCTGCAATAGTCGGCCTCATCACTGATGGGGATGACAGGGAGTACAGAGAACTGACCCAAGACATTGTGGACAGGTGCCAGCAGAACTACCTTCAGATCAACACTAATAAAACCAAGGAGCTGGTGGTAGACTTCCACAGGCACAAACATCCTCCACTGCAACCACTGAACATCCAAGGTATGGACATTGAGGCGGTGGACAGCTACAGGTACCTTGGTGTTCATCTAAACAACAAACTGGACTGGACTCATAATTCAGATGCCCTCAACAGGAGAGGGCAAAGCAGGCTGTACCTGCTGCAGAGACTCAGGTCTTTTGGAGTGAAGGGCCCACTCCTGAAGACCTTCTATGACTCTGTTCTAGGATGCCCTCTGGACCCAGTGGAGGTGGTGAGTGACAGGAGAACGGTGGCTAAGCTGTGATCCCTGTTGGACAACATCTCCCACCCCATGCAGGAGACTCTGACAGCACTGAGCAGCTCCTTGAGTGGCTGCGGCACCCACGGTGTGGGACGGAGAGATTTCACAGGTCTTTCCTCCCCACTGCTGTCAGACTCCACAACAAAGACTTCAACTGATCTAACACATCCACACATGTGCAATAGTAATAAGTGCAATACTCTTTCTGGCAATGTTGTATTATACTCATATTGTATATAGCATTTGTATTCTATTTTATTTAATTTTATTCTATCCTATTGTGTACAGTATCTTATTGATATCTTATTCCAGTGCTTTTCTCTAATTTTTCTATGCAACTTTGCACTGTCCACTGCTGTAACAAACATTTCCCACACGTGGGACTAATAAAGGTTATCTTATCTTATCATGTCCTGCCACCAAACACACATAGCTTGTTACTGAATTTTGGGCAATAATCCAACAGTTCTTACCTAATGTGTGAAAATAAGTGTTAAGGACCTGACCATCCAGATATTCTGTAAATCTGACTTTCTCATTAGCCATCGCAGAGCTGTGTTTGCTCTGCTGGTAAACAACAGAGTCGTCTGATATTAAACCAATGAGGGAGTCCTCATTTGTGTGCTGTTGTCTCCGCATGTCAACTTTCTGAGTAAATTACAGTGTCAGTGTCACTGTTTCATTGCTGACATTTATTGCTCCAATCCAGCTTTGCTGTGAGTCAGTGGTCGGTCACCATATGCATGTATGCAGCCTATATTTTCTGGATGTTTTCAGAGATGATTATGCTTTCATACAACAATATTATATTTATCCATCTTCATATCAGAAAACATTTCACAGCATTTATTTTCATACTGCTCTTCTTCATATGGGTTGTGAAAAAATTACAACCCAACACATGTTACATCATCTCCACAGCACCTCCCCCCCCCCCCCCCCCCCCCCCCTCCATGGAGCTTCTTCCCAAGGCTCTGCCTGAAGTAACGCATCGCTCCTCAGAACATCTTGAAACTGTGCTACATTTATCTGCTATGACTGGCAAACCAACAAGGGGAACATCTCTGTAACCCCCAAGTGGTTACAGAGGGAAACCAAACAACTGTCTGTTAAAACTCTCTTTTAAACTTCAGGCGTTACCAGGCTCAGGGTGAGTGGCCCTGACTGGTTCAGTGGTTTGTAATCACACTCAGTGTAACCATGAACTTCAGAATCAAATCACACCCAGGCAAATCCACGTCTCCCACCTTCACAGCGGAACAAGAGAAACTGTTGACTCACCCTGCGTCGCTGCTGTTCCCACAGATTAAGGCATCCTTGGCTCCCTCCACCTTGTAGAAGTTGTCTAAAATAAAAAAAATAAAAATTAAAAAAAAGGAAGAAGGTGAGATTTAAATCTGAAACTAGCTTTTGGAGAATCCTCTTCTTCCTCACCCCCTTTCCCCCCCTACTGAGCCACACAGGTGTTTTCAGTCATCATGTTGATCAGGCTTCTCCTCAGGACTACGTGGGCGTTCGCTGACATGTCCCTCTTCCTCCTGTGTGCACTGCACAGGAACTCCTCTTCATCGTTCTTACCTGATAGACTGCACTAGCTGAGATGTAATGAGGATGAATAATACAGTGAAAGATGACACTGTACTTAAGGCTTGCGAGACCTTTACAGCAAGAGACAAACCTTTGCAGAAAGAATATTAAACTTTTTTGTGAAGCTAGTTTCAGCCACGTGTTCACAGAGGAAAAACAAACGCCAGACTGTATAAAAACTGGGTTTGTAATTGTGCTAAAGTACGAGATATTTTTAAGAATGTGTTGTGTCGTCTCCTGTTGGAGGGAAATGGTGATGTTGAAGCTGCTAAATGGAATTCAGGGACCATTTATTTTGTAATTTAGACCAGTCTTATTCCTAATGTGGCATGTCAGAATATTTTTGGTGCTTGTCATCAGTCGAGGTTGATTTCCCCGAACCCTAAAGTGGATCTGCTCTGCTGTTCTTAATTTCCTGCCATACACTGTACTGTTAAAATGATGGATGCTCATAGTAAATATGTGAAACTGTTACATAATGACGTCAGAATACACAGAAATAAGCCCTATGAGCCAAAACTTCATGCTTCTCTAAATGCTCAGTTTCAGCATGAAGCGACTTCCAGGTTGGAAAAATGAAGCCAACAAGGAAGTGCCAAAAAACTGCAATTTCTCTAACGTCCACTTGAAACGCCAGCAGTGACTCAATGCCCACAGACTGCCATGTTAATGTTACAGCAGAAATAAACAGGTTACAATCTGATACAAAAATGGCTTTGTCACCTATGCATAGTTTCTCATTTCATGA
This sequence comes from Aulonocara stuartgranti, assembly GCF_965226115.1. NCBI lineage: Eukaryota > Metazoa > Chordata > Actinopteri > Cichliformes > Cichlidae > Aulonocara > Aulonocara stuartgranti. The sequence continues at coordinate 34,137,617 of NC_138960.1, forward strand.
CGACTCTTACCTCCGTGAATTTTATTATAACGCCACCTGAATACTAGTATTAGGGGCGTAGTCACTCTTCCTGACAGAGGTCATCTATGTTTAGCATGTCCTTTATGTTTCCATGTTTTCTTTGTTTCATTTATGTCTGCTCATTTCCGTTTTTCCTGTTTTGCTTTTGATTTGATTGAATTTTCTCTTTCTTCTTGTTTTGAGTTTTATTGTTTTGATTATCTTCACCTGTGTTTTGTTCCCCGCCGGTCTCCACCCCTCTGTCCTCCAAGTATATGAATGTCTTCTCCTTTGTTTTGTTTGAGTCTGTTGTTCACCATCATGTTTGTCCTGGTTTCTAACCTGTTCCCTGTTTGTTTCCATGGACCTCAGTTTAGTTCTTTCTTCCTTCTGTTCGGACACACTTTATCCTGCCTATTCTCTGCACAGGTTTGTTTTTTTATATCTGTTCAATAGAACTTCTTACTGGATCATGGATTTGGATTCCTATCTCACTACATTAGACATATTATAGTAATTTTAATGTTTGTCTGGAACAGCTCTCTCTTGCAAATGAGACATTGGGTTTCAGTGGGACTACTTGTAAAAATAAAGATTAAATTCCACTTGAAAATAGATGAAATATGTTAATTTAAAATCATAACATTCCAAAAATCAACATGTGGCGACACGACATCTACATCGGTCTCTTATATTCCACCTCTGTGTCATGTTTATTTATTTATTTAATTATTTTTGATACTGCACAACATTAGTTAATCATTTTGAAATCACTTTTGTCAGGTAACCATGAGAACTGAGGTCACAAAAACCAATGAGCTGCATGATTAATCTGCACACATTTATCCACATCTGTGCTACAATAAGCTAGCTCCTCATAAAAACTTGAAATGTTCAAACTTCATCAGGATTCAGGTAAGCTCCGTCAACTCGTCCTGACTGTTTTGTGTCGGTGGAAGTTTGTGCTCACCTCCCACTCACTTCTGTCTGTCTGTGCTACAGCACGATCAATAAACTCATCAAACTCAGATTGTGTGTTTTGGCGTGGTTAGACAGAGTCTGAGCGGGAGGTGGTAAAACCATAACCATTACAGCAAACACAGTTTGCTGAGCAGTTATTCAACACTTAGATCTGACCACAAGCCATTTCCAAGTACATTAATACACTTTAACATCATCACATGAAGTACTTCGGGTGTTCCTTTGTGCCAGACACGCTTGAGAACAAAAGTATCCGTCATAACAAGCTCAAAAGCTTTTAATGCAAGTCTGCAGGAGGAAAACAAGCACTTCTTAACTTTAGCTGTGGTTTGAGGATACAGCAGTCCCTCCTGACGATGGAATTAATGTATTTAACCTTTACCATTCCTCTTCTAAACAAGAGGACTCACTGAAGAACATAGCTTAGAAATATCTGTGAGCTTGAGGAATCAGACAAACCCTTAAAAAAATAACATAATGTTGGTGCCAAGTAGATAAGTGTTATACAAACACATGGATTAGCCACAGGGACCCACTGATTTGTAAAGTACCAGACTGAAGCCTCAACTATAGCTTTGCCACTGCCATCTGTCCTAGAAGCGTCATGGTCCTGGGTGACCCAGCGTTTAGAGTTTATCTGTATGATGATGATGATTTAAGTTCAAGCTTTGTACAGTTTAGTCTTGAGTTTAGTTCTTTTAGTCTCTCTGAGTTTATTTGTATTTCAGATTCATTGTTCTTGTCTGTTAAGTTCCTTTTGTGTCTTTGTCTCATCCCTGTGTCTCCTCTGAGAGTCAGTCATGTGCTTTATTTATGTCCTCTGTCATGTCTCTGTTTATTCCCTCTATGTGTCATGTTGGTTCTTCCTTCTGTTCATGTATGCCTCGCTCTCTCCATCTTTCTCCTCTACCATGTCAGTTTTCCATGTGTCCTATTGTCTTCCCACGTCAAGTTGTGTGTCTTAGTCTGCGTCTCAGTGGGTTTTCTGTCTTATTTTGATAGTCCTTGGCTCATATGCTTGTGTTTAGTTTTGCTTCCCCTGGCTCTGTGTCTAATTGTTCCAGCTGTGTTTCCCAGCCGTCTCTACTGTACTAATCACCTGTCTGTGTATATTGTGTCAGTTCTTCTTTGTCTTTTGGCAGAACATCAGTTCACCTCCCCCCATATTCACAGTGGATTTTCCCAGTCTAGTTTTGGTTAGTGTAAGCCTTCATTGCCCTTTATTTTTGTATCATTGTCTGATCTTCTATCAGCCCTTAATAAACAGCTTGCATTTTGTTAAGATCAAGTTCTGTCTGCTTTTGGGTCCTCTCTTCAGAAATGTGACAAGAATGTTGTAGAAAATTCTAGAATTTCACTCACCAAATCTGGAACACAGCCTTTTTTGACAATCTTTTAAAACAATTGAATGCACAGTCGTGTTATTTGTCAGATTGTTGCATTAAAAATACTTCCAAAAGGCACCAACAGCACAAACATGCTCAGCTAGCAGCCACCTGAATTGAATTGAATTGAACTTAGAAATACCAAATTCATCCCGGATACAGTTCCTATAAAGACAAACTAGCTAGAGACCAAAACTGATGTTTGCCATATGCTGTAAACATGCTTATTTCTGCTGGGAGTCTATGAAGACTGACTCACTTTCGAATCCAGGTTCAAGTGGGCATTAGAGGAACTGCAGGTCCTTGCAGGTCTGTCAGCAGCAGCTCCTACATTTTTACTGTTTTCAAATGCAAGACAAAGACCAAAATCTTCGATAAAACCAACAAACAGCATTCAGAGCTTTCACACAAGAGAAACAAGGGGTGTGGTGGAGAAAGAAGGTGCACTGCTGTTCACACACTCCTAACATAGACAGTGTCATTAAACTGGACTCATATTTTAATTTTCACCAGCAAATTTTGGATATAAACCACTTCATTGCAAACAGAATCACTGTTATCAGACAGGTAATGTAAAATTACAAAGTGCTTTCCCTTGAGTTCATATTAAAAACTCAACAACTGCATTTTAACAAGTACAATCTTCCTTTTTTTAAACCGTAAACCACGCTGACAGCACTGACCTTTGAGGGAATGTGGACCTGGGGAGCCACAGATGGAGAATGCCATTTTATTAGTAGCTTCATTCCATCAAATTTTACCTTACCCTCTTTGCTGTGCTGATACAATTTCACACAACCCACAATAGACAGACACTCTTGCAAAACCCAGCAGTACAGTAGTCAGCATGTCCCCTGCACCAACAGTTTAACAAAGAGCACAAATTCGTTTTGCCATTCTGGTTTTTGCTGTTGCACGAAAGGTAAGTGTCACAGTAAACCTGTGTCTGTAGAATATGTCATGGAAAGCGATATTTCAGCATGAAACCAAGGCCAAACATCTGAAAATATGATGTCCTCGTTTTATTTTGCGCCACATCAAGTCTACAGAGGTACTGTAGTTTTTGTTTGGTCATTAATGCAAATATCTAATCAGCCAATCACAAGACAGCAACTGAATGCATTTATGTGGACATGGTCAAGACAACTTACTGAAGTTAAAACTGAGCATCAGTTGGAGCGTGGCATGGTGACTGGTGCCAGACAGCCTGGTCTGAGTATTTCAGAACCTGCTGATCTGCTGACATTTTCCCACATAACCACCTCTATGATGGCACAAAGAAAAAAAATCAGCAAGAGTCAGTTTTCTGGGGGGAAAATGCACCATGTCTGACCCTTTGGACACACGGCTGGCTTTAGGTTGTTTACATTTTCATTGCTTAAACAGGAAAACCATTTTGTTGTTGGGGTTTGGTGGTTTGCTTGTCTGGAAACATATATCAGAGTAGCAGCAGTTGTACTTTTATTGTGAAAAGCTGCTCCTCTGCGAGCCGAGCAGGGAAACTGTGCCGTGAGTAACTCTGTAGAGAAATAGTGACCTTAAATGCTGGCTTGACATTTTCATCCATTTGCCTTACGAGAACAACTGTACAGGATGCTCATCTTTTATTCAACACATAATTCAGGCCACACTCATTTAACTCTGGCCATTAGAAGCGATTACATAACATTGCAAAAGAAAGGACTAAACAGGAGGTCATTTTCTTCAATCCAGTGCCACAGCCAAAGGTGTAACACCTGTGTTTGTTTCACAGCATTAGGCTTCACAGTTCTGACGTACCACAGGTTTTGTTTTTCATATTCTCTGCTGGCTTATGTAACAGCTTTTATTTTTTATGTTACTGAATTCCACCAATTTTTTCATTAGTTTTGTTATTTTACATTCACCTCCACTTGTAAGTATCGATCAAAGCGTTTGAAAACCATTTTAGTTTTTCTGGAATGAAAATTTCTAAAACTGAACTAACTAGAAAAAAATACTGTAGTTGTAGAATTCGAAATAAGAAATATGTTTAGTTCATTGTCAGGTTAAATTTTCTGCAAAATCAGCCCGATTAAATTTCTTTACATCTTTTTTGAGAGTGTGATATTTACATGAGTGCAAATGAAGCATTTGTATTGTACTACCTGTTCTGAACGTCTTACATTTTGCTGCCAACAAACAGAACCCATGTTATTTAAAATAAAATCACCAAATAATAATAGGGGTGACTGTATGTGGATGTGGTTAAAATAGGCTTGTGAACACGCAGAAAGTGAGCCCTGCAGGTCGTTCCTGGTGTGTGAATTGTTTTGTTTGATGAAAACAAACATTTATTCTGTAAGTTCTTTAAAAGTGAATAATGTGCCATCAAAGCACCAACCACTAATATTGGCAAAGTACTAAGTACTAGCCACAAATAGCCACAAATGTTCACATCTTCAAATGTGTTTACATCATAGCGATCTGTCAGGACAAGCAAGGCAAGCAGTGCTTTCCCTGTGAAATCCAAATATAGGCAATTAACACGTACCAAAGGCAAATCATTTCTCTCTTTGCAGCTCCAAACATTCTACCATCGCCTATTTAAATTAATTCTGTAAATTATCACCATTATGTGGCCTCAGTTGTCTGTGGAAGCTAGCGTAACTATGGAGCCCATGCAAACTTTAGTTTCTGTCATTTTCCATCTATGTTAAAGTCTGCGGCTGGTAAAAACGCAAAACCAGCAGTTTCTGTGCTTACCGACCAGACCAGAGATCATTCATATTTACTTATATTGTCAATAACCTCTTTAGTCTTTGATAGGAGGCTAACAGGAGACCAGTATGCTAGAGAAGCTAACCCTGACTTTGCTTTCCCTGCTCTGAGATCAGTTATAATCTTTTCATTACACTAGCAAAAGCTCACACTATGGTCAACGATGTGTATGTACACATAACATAAATGTAAAGTTGCTATTCTTTTTGAGATTAGCCACAAAGGAGAATAAATATAATTTTAAGGACTTTGAGTTTTATAAAAATAACCAACTAAATATCCAGCTGCACTATGCAGTCATCTCTTTTCTTAGATTTATGTAAACATGAAGAAAATGGATGGTTTGGTTTTGGAAAAGGTATGGCGTTACATGCCACATATTTTAAAGAGATAAAAGACTCCTTAAAAAAAATCAATCGCGCCTTTTTACAGGCTTTATTGTGGAAATACTGTTCTGGGGACCAACAGAGCTATTACGCAGTTTTCCATGAGGCCAGGATGTCTTATAGCATTTCCCTGAGAGTTTTCAGAAAAACAAAAAGAAGCTGGTGGACCCCAAGAAGCAGTGTTTAAACACCTTAAAAAAAAACCTTGACTTGTCAAAGAGAAACAAAGCATTTTAGCATTTCAGTCTACAAACACGACAAAAGCCTTGTTCTTCTTTCCATGACAGTGGCTGCGCACATGCAAACTTTCTCCTTTCGGCAAACAAACAGGTTGTGTGGCGCTTGTGTTTGCCTCTGACCGTGTCTGACCGCCGCAGCACCAAAGGCACTTAAGTTTTTTAGGATTGCAGCCATTCATTTGTTATCAAGTACATCTGAGAGACTGCATCCCGGCTCGCCAACAAAAAACACTTCTGAAGTCTGGAGTGCTTTTGTTCACGGGTTCAAAGTAACCGCGAGGCCTTTTACGCAACACTTAAGATTAGCCACTGAAGATTTTATTCTCATACAAAGCAGATAGGAGCAGTCATTACCTGAAGTTCATCGTTCAGATTCCACACTCCCCCCATATGTATGCATATTAGCCTACGATCTGACATTTAATAAAGGTTTTTTTTTTCTGAGCGACCCCCATCTGGGAAGATTTCACTGAGCTGCAGGAACTTGGAAAATTGTCTCTGTGGGATATTGAGAGAGTGGGCTTAATTTCATTTCTTTTTAAAACTCGAGAGCTGCAAATTACTCTGTCAAGTCTAAACACACGTCCACCCTCCCCCCGTCCTTTTTTTCATCTGTAAGAGATAAATTTACAGGAAGAAAACCTGCAGGTATGACACGAGAGTTATTGGTCAAAGTGAATTAGACTGTTAATCTGCTGATGCATGAAGGAAAGGGATCAGATGGTGATTCATTTATACTTCCATCCATCCATCAAACGCTGTGTTCACTTTGTCGTGGAACAAGTGGAGCTAAAAGTTTGCTTTGTTTACAGTGATCAGCATAAAAATTGTTTTCTTTGGGTTTGAAAACGCGCATTCATTTTCTTTTCTCGTCACTTTCTTAAAAGAAACTTGAGACTGAGCCTTGACAGGGATAAAAAGAAGAAGGGGGTGTCTGCCAAAGAAATAACCTATTATTTTGTTCTTTTTAACCTTTTTTAACCTTTTTTTTTTTCTTGCAAATGAAATTTGGATTGATGACTCATTGCTCTCCAAAACACTTATGAAAGTAAACTTTCTTAGCGATCTCAACGTTTCCAGTTCAACAAAAGTGCCAGACCTCTGACATAATTAAGACACAGACTCATTACTAAACTATATATCATATAAAAGTTTTGGACAAGCTGTGAAAAACACATGGGTTTGCCTATGCGCTCGATTGCAATTATTCCATTTGTTGTGAAAGCCATGAATGTGTTTAAGGGACATCTTTCAAATTTTCTCTCATTTCTGCCCATTTGATGAATTTTAACAAAATTGATTAAATGCAAATTTTAAAAAAGGCCTTAAAGTAATTAGTTGATGTCAGGAGATAATGAGACTAAAACACCTACAACGTCCACATCGTGAGGTTGGAGCTGCTGATGATAGGATGGTGTAAGCAGACTTATTAGGGTGGATGTACTAGTCAGCAGGGCTGAGAATAAGTGAAATACACAGGGTCTTCAGATGTCAATTTTTACACCACATGGAGATGTTATGCTTCCTGTATGAAGCAGCAGTGAAATAGATCTTACATGATGCCAGTTGAAATGAATTTATTGAAGCACCGGGGACGTCTGCTGCCGTCAGACAGCTCTGACCAGACAGAACAAACAAAGCTTGATGGGAAATATTTAGCACCGAGACCATCCGCCATTGATCTCCCACCAAGGGCTGTTTTCAGATCAGCTGAACGTGCTGAGCTTTATCGCCACTGCCTCGGCTCTCGGGTTTCACGGCAGCTTTTAGAGGTCGATATGGGAGCCTGTAGGGGACATTTGTTTGACGTGATGGATGGCAAAGCAGACTGGAAATGAATAAATAGGCAGCACATTAGAGATAGGCAGCACCGTCCTGACGAACAGGCTAAAAGCTGACTTGATTTTGGCGGTTTTGCCCTTTATGCTGGCTCATGTAAAGAAAGTAAAAGGAAATGCATTGCATTAAAAAAAGGTTTGCATCTTTAAAGAAAGCCTAGAGCATTTACATAAGGCCTCACTGGCTGGCGTGTCTGTCCATGTTTTTTATGTGAACATTAAACTGTAGGTAGGTATGAAAACAGGAGCCACACCCAGATGCCCTTTTTAACTGTGAGTAATTTTATTTAAATTTTTTTTAAAATTGTATAAATGACATTTCATTACTACAGACGTCAGAACTGTGAGGCTGATCTAAAAAAAAAAAATCTGCTGAGGAAGAACTGAGTCTAAAACGAAAACAATTAAACAGATGTTTGATTTTAATGAAAAATGATGAATTTGAAATCATTAAATCTGGTTTAAAATAATTTCTGTTAAGCTGAAAGTAAAGCACACCATGTGCCAGTTACATTTAAACACATAGTTTGGTTTACTTGCATTAAACTTATTAATGCATAACAGTGGATTTTTAGGGGCATGGCTTCTTTGACTGACAGGTGCATCGTGACACAGGCGGTTGTAGCTGCACGCTGGCTACATACATATTTTGTGTACGTTGGTGTATTTTGGTCTCACTGAGCAGCAAAGACAGCGTGCAGCTCAGGTTAAGTGTTTCGTATGGGCTCAAATTGTGGTCATAAATATTTTGTACTTGTAAATCAGTTTTGTGTGTGTAAAAAGATTTGTGTGTGGACTTGGCCAAAAAATACGTGTGAAACTCTGCACTCAAGTTTCAAGTTACAAGTACGAATTTTGACCCTATTTTTCTTCCTTTCATCTGATTGGTCAAGGTCATGTCAATCACACATTTATCCAGTCAGAGAACAGATGGGTTTGGCTGTCGGCGGGGCGCTTTTTTTGAACTGCAGGTCCTTGAAGAGTGATACAGTTTGAAGCTGGAGGATCTCTATATAAATATCCGATAGATGCTAGGTCCCCTAACTTTCAGCAGCTGTTGAAAGGATAAAGTTGTGGTATATCAGTGGTTAGAAATACCATTATTACTTTAGGATTAGTTTAACACAAAGTCAGGGCTGTGGCTCACAGTGTGCAGCATAAAGGTCCTTTCACATCGAGCTCTATGTCCTCTACAAGAGTTTCTGTTTTTTTATCTTCAAATGTTCAAGAAAAACATGTTTTGCTAATTCATCACAAAGAAAGCTTTGTAACTATCCCCACTAGTGAAGACTGTGTCATTTCCACAACACTGCCCCCCACCCCCACCCCCGAGGTCCACAGCGCTGTTGAAAAGGCGCTGGAGGTCCCTGTATTAAGCACGTAAACCTGTGACACAAGAATCACCAAACTCGGACAAACCACAGACTGTTTTCCTTCGTGGTGATGAAGGAAAACGCTGGGCTGGCATGTAAAAGAGCATTTATTCCCTTCAAGGACCTGAAGCTCCATAATGCACCCCTCCGACAGCCAAACCCAGCTGTTCTCTGATTGGATTGTTAAACTTGTGATTGACATGACATTGGCCAATCAGATGAAAGGAAGAAAAATAGGGTCAAAATTCTTCTTAGTCTTGTATGTGTAAAAAAGTCTTTTTACACATACAAAACTGATTAACAAGTACAAAATATTTATGACCACAATTTGAGCCCTCAGCTTGTCTCTGTGTGGGTTTTGTGGCTGCGTGTGATGTATGGAAGTCCACATAATGTGTGTTATGACATGACTGGCACATGCCCTCTCCGTGTGTGTAAAGTGCCCAGTCGGACGGGCTGAACACATCCCTGATGGTTTGTGTGTGTCTTCACTGACGTCAGTTGTAACTACAGCAGCAACATGACATTGTCCAGCCCCGTTAAGAAACAGCAGTCGCCACGGCAGCATGACACACGCTTACACCACCCCTCTCTCCAGAACATACTACAAGCAGGTGACCGTCTCATCTTCCAGCCAACAAGTAATTTTGGTGTTTGCAATGTCCTTTTATTTATTTATTTATTGCAATTTTTTTTTGCAGTAAACCACAGATACCAGGATTTAAAACTCTTGAGCCCCCTGTGGTGTCCCCAGCAGGCCACAGAAATGTTTATCTATTTATATGCAAATGGTACAGAGCCCCTGTGGTGACATGGAAAAAATATTATTGCATGGCAGCAAGTTAATAAAGCAGGAATGTAAAAATCTCGCCACAAAATGAAGAATTTGTGGTGTGTAGAGGACACTGGGTGAGCTGTGGGGCTATCATGTACAAAGCATGGACAAATTTGATTTCTTCTCAATTCATTTAAAACTTGAGATGAATTCTAATGATGTTTCTAAATGAGGTCCACCAGCTCAGAGACGGGCTGCTCCTGTGCTTCCCTGGAAAAACGCCACACTTCCTGAAGTGCACTGGACATTTTCTGCACAGTACAGTAGATGGTATAGACTGCAGACGTAGCTTCTGGATTTAAGAAGTGAAGCTAACTACTGCTACCAGGTGACAATACCTGTTTTTCCAAAAAGTTGAGTTTATGGTCTCAGTTATTCATTTTGGATCATATTGAATAAAATATAAACTCGATTTTGTATCAGGGAGGAGGTTTATCCAAGCGATGTTGTCAATCAAAAGTCCTGAGCCAGTGACGATGTGGTTTTAACAGGCATATCCACCCCTGGATCATTACATCTGGGCTCAAAACACCAAGATGGTGAGTCCAAATTGGACTGCACTCACCAGTGCGTAACATTATGGTGGCTTTATCTATTTTCCACTTTTGAAACATTGTTCTAGCTCTAACAAAGTTAGATTACTGGAACAAAAGGAGCCCACCCTGACCGAGCTGAAGCAGCACTGCATTCTTAAGTCATACAGACTGATCTTCAAAGATGGAGTTGACAAGTTGACATTTCCATTTTCACTCACAGAGAATCCAAAAGTACTGATACGTTCAAATCGTCTAACACGGAAACCCTTTCTGACCATACGGTTCATAGACCCTCATTGAGGTAATATTCCTTAATATAAACAAAACTTGGTTGGGGTGTAGTACTGGTAACAGCCACTGGTATGTATAGCTCTCTTACGTGTTTAGTTAGAGTGTTTAGATAACAAGCATATAAAACATACAAGCATATAAAAAGTGAAACAAATGCAAAGCAACATACGGCATATACTAATTAACAAATTTAGACAATACAACAAAAGCCTAAGTGGAAGCCAACGTTATGTTTAAGGCTTCAAATTCAATGATGTATAAAGTGTATTTAACTTTAAATATTTCTAAATAATATTCCATGTTCAGGATCTGTCTAAACCCTGGAAATTGTAAAAAGCGTATTTGGAGGTTTCAGAATAAAAAGAAAAATGCCACAAGCTATAAAGAGTTCAAGGTTCGTGGTCTGATCTGTTGAGCACAAAGGGAAGCTGGATGCAGTCATCCAAATATGTTATTTTAAACCCAAACCCAATATGCATAATTAAGACACAATCCAAGGGAGACCAATGGACAGCCAGACACAGACTTCCTTCAATCTTTCACAACAGATATCCATCAAAAGCTTTCTGAAGAAACTTTTTCAGTCTCATCTAAAGACACCATGTCCACACAAGCCCTGATTAACAAGAGGTCTTAGCGCTAACCCAGAGGTTGGGGTGATACTTTAACAGACTCCAGATGGTCAGAAGTTGGTTCCATGTCACGTTTTACCTCCTAGTATCAATTTCTTCAGTAATGACACAAGAGATGAACTTTCTATTTTCTAACTAATTGCACCAGTGCAACAAATTAAATTAAACATCTTTATGTGAAAATCAATCAAGCAACTTGTTCGTTCACTTATTAAATGCTCACCTTCATGTTCGGTGAAGTCTTTGATTGAGGCCCAGGTCTTGTTGTTGCAGTAGAAGGAGGTGTTGGCTGGCAAGGTGTCATTGAAGCAGTGTGCCGTGCTCCGCACACACTTCTGCCGCAAATTTCCCATGAAGAGCTGCAGGCCAATAAGTGCAAAGACACTGAGGCAGAAGACCGTGAGGATCATCACGTCAGCGAGCTTCTTCACCGACTGGATTAAAGCCCCAACGATGGTCTTCAGTCCTGAGGGACCGCCGCGGGCGCAGGGATGCAGAAAGGGTTAATAGTTGAATAAGTCTTTGAGAACTGGTGTAACTGGTCTATGAATGGCGGGTATGTTGAAACCTGCTAACTTGATGAAGATGGCAGCCAGCTTAAATGACATGATCAAAGCAGTATGCCTTCAAATATTTAACTTCAACCTCTCAGAGGTCCAATTACGTCTAAGGTATGATTCTATATGAGATTAATGGCTCTTTGAAAATTGCAAAGAGGGGATTTTCTCCAAACAGTTCCTTATTGTCAGTTGTGACTTGGAGTGTAAAGGTTGTTTTGTTTTTGTTTTTATGCACAGGCAAGGTACAAAAGTAAAACTAAACGACAGCCATCTTTATGCATGAAGGTGGAAAAAACAAATCAATGAACTGAAAGCATAAAAAATGCAAATACTCCATTCCTGTTAGGTGAAAACCTGAAAATATTCCTTCAGATGACAATAATTTTAAATATTTTGTAAAAGTTTTAGTCAATCATTGTTAAATTTTGGGGGAAACAGTCAGGTTTTCACCCATGAGCAGCTGATGAAGAAAAGTCACTGTAGGCTAATAATCACCATCAAAATACAGCAAAACAGACCACAAACTCCCCCATTCTAATACTACAATAACAACACTAACACACACATGAACACATGGTAAAAACAGCAGGAACAAAAACACACTCAGAACACAAAGGGTGCAGACAAGTCGACTGCTATCAGCCAAGTCTTACCAAAGAAACCACCAGTTTCTTATAGATTTTTAAATCACCTCTTAGCACTTTTTTTGACTTAGTTCTTTCATTAGAAACAGACAGCTCAAATAGGTTTTCTATTACTTTTTCATATTCAAAGATTTTGTCTCACAGAATCAACTTTTGTTTGTTAACCTGGAGGTGTCTGTAAACTAATGAAAAGTGGGATTAGACAAAGCTAAGCTGCAGTTCTGACATGCTGTCATGGTGCTATTACTTTACTAAAGTTATAACATGTGATTAAACACTGTTATAACATAGCCACTAACATGGCACGATAATGTTTTCATCACATGTTAACAATGCTGTTAGCACTGCATGCTAACATGCACAGTGGAAACATACAGAGGCTAGCCAGCAGGACATCTGAATAACCAACTGCACAGTTTGCATATTGATTTGTGTCTTTGTGGACATAAACTGGTGTCTCCTGAAGTGTGCTGGGAATGTTTAAGTGACGTAGATATCTCCTAAGTGCATTAGCAAAGAGTGTTGCTATGTTCCCCGACCTTTTATGTGTCATGGCTACTCATTTTAAGCTTTTTGTGTGTAATTTTAGACCAACAAAAGTAAAAAGTGCAAGTCCCTAACACATAAAACAACTCATTGTCTTATTAATACAGTGTTTCCTAATATCAGACTGCTGCTTTTTCCTTCACAGGCTGAAACAAAAACAGCAGAATAGGTTAGGGGAGATTATGTCAGCTGTATCTGGCAAGCATAAACTCCATAAGCAACTGGATCAAAAAATGGGTAGCCATTTTTTGGATAGTCAGCATTTTCACTACTGGAATAGTGTAAAAAGCTTAATTAGCAGGTTGTTTTCCACTGCAGAAACCAGCAGGTGAGCAAATATGTTCTTCAGCGTGGGTACTTCTGAAAACCCCTGGAAAAACAGTTGGATGGGCCACAGTGCTGATTGGCCGAACTCGAAGAGTACACCTGCCCTCTCAATGGCCTTTTTAAGCAGCAATCTTCTCTCAAAGAGGGTGCTTGCACATGCACCACAACAATAGTGGCATTCAGTTTCAGAGATCTGTAGTTATAGCAACAACTTATGGCAAACTTTTGATCAACTTAAACCTAACCAAGGCATTTCAATATATAATCCCAACTTTGTTTTAATGATAATTAGTAATCACTAAAACTTCTGTCAAATTCTTGACTTCAACTCACTGAAATAACTCACTCGGCCAACAACCTCTCCAGATTTATTTTGTCCTTTAAAAGTGTTATTTTGTGTACAGGAACAAATTTTTAGGTTTGAGGCTGGACAGACAAATGCCTTTGTCCAAGAACACAAATAACCCCCCCTGGAAATTTTATGGCCACAAGACCCCATCAAGTAGTGAATCTGGTGAATTTTCCACAACAAAAGCAACAGAGGGGGTGAAGGGACGCACCAGGTGGTCAGTTCTGTATCTGTTTGTCCCACTTTGTGTGTTATTCAAATTTCTGCAGTGGAAAAAGAATTACTTACACTCTATCCTCCTTATCACAGGATCAGAATATTATCCCAGTTGCTCACATGATGGCATATCTTCCATTTTAGTTTATTAACTTATGTGCATGTAGGATTATTATCCTACATTTATTGCAGGATTTAGCACTGACATGATGTTACTGAGCAAGCATTTAGTGTACTTCTACGAGGTACAATCATAAAGTTTTGCAACTTTATGGAAAAAATGAACATTCAAAAATCACAACTGATTTAAATTAGACCTTTAACCTTTTTCAGGTAGTCCCTTAGTGTGACCCTGGACCACTCCCAGCATGTCTACTGCCCTACAATCTGAATTGGTTTATGGGAAGAGGACAACGTTTCAGGGAGCTGTGGTCTTCTGGGGAATGCTAATTTGGATAACAGCTGGTGGAAGTCCAGAGGTGCACAAGGGTATGGCCTTGAAGGGACGCTCAACCAAATTTAAATCAGGTAGGGTCTTTTGAGTCTTGTAAAAGTTCGTGATCACACCTTGTAGACAATAGTTGTGTTTTCTAAAGCTAAGTATGAATTTATGCTGATTTGTATGGTGAAGCATTAAATATTGGAAGTCCTTTCTCCTGTGCCATTACTTGACTCATGGCCAAGAGCTGTTTCTGTTTGCTAAGCCTCTGTTTTCCACTCACAACCAATTAGCATAAAAACCTTGGTGCTTCTTCCTGCATACTACCTCTGTTTACTTTGTTAAAGTGGTTGTTATGAAGTAGAGAGCTATCAGTAGGTAGTATGCGGGATGAGATTTCAAACACAGCCACTTAGTGCTTCCAGCAGATTGGGAGGAGTGCATTTGGTATTCACTCCCCTGCATTCGCGGTCTCACCTGGGATGACAGAGATGGTTTTGAGCGCTCGCAGCACCCTGAACGTCCTTAAGGCTGACACATTACCCAGGTCCACAAACTCAGTCACATATCTGCAACAAGCCGGGAGACAAAAGCACAAAAACAGACACACACAGAAGGGTATGACCACACTGAACAGCAAGCCAGCACAGAGGGATAGAAAGGTGGAGATACCTCAAGAGACAGAAATAGATACAGTAGAGACAGGCCAGGTCGGATGGCAACACTGGAGGATCAAGCCAGAGACTCGACTGTTAAGAAGGGGAAATCAGGTATTCAAAGCTATGGATTTGGATGTAAACTGGAGAAAAGGCAACTCGGTCAAGCACTTTAATATTTTAATGCCTGTAAGGTTTTTGGGTTTTTTTACATAGTATTTTTGGGTATCCACATAGTAAACTTTAACTGATAAATAGTTACATTTTAAATGTCAGAGTGGTGTTTTCAACATCAGATACCAGAACCAAAAAAATGCCTTTGGGTTGCTTTTGTCTAACTTCAAACATCAAATGTTCAGTTTTGTGCCAAAAAAGACAGAAATCCAACAAACAGGACATGTTTTTAAGAGTTCATCATGAGAAATGCTTTTGTTTGTGTTTGGCTCTGGAATGGACACTGAATTAACCAGTTTAGTGCGTCAGATTTTTTTTTAGCAAATATCCCAACTTGAAGGCATTTTGTTGCCATCGATTCTCCTGTTAACAAACTTTTAGACATATCTGATTTTTCCTTCTTTATTGTTCCTTTAATGCAGATCAGGTGATTGGACCTATGGTCCCCGATTGGGCAAGGAGTGGGAAGTGGGTGGGGTCTGGAGCTGCAAGACACGGCAGACATGGGACGAACAAGAGAGGACGTTCACAACGCGATTACAATTGTCTCCTAGTTTGTTTGTTTTATGTCTCTTGTCGCCCCCTGGTGGTGGTGGTGGTGAGCCCTTACCTGGGATGACCGAGATAGTTTTCAGGGCTCTCAGCACTCTAAAGGTTCTCAGCGCCTGCAGGTTCCCTACTTTGATAAACTCTGTTAACAGCCTGTAGGGGGCAGTGTGATGGTTGTCAACAAACAACAAAGGAAGAGAAACACAACAAAGTCTGAAAATACTGCCGTGACTTTAAACCACCCAAAATTGACTTATTTGGAATATGTGAGCCCTACAGGTCATGCAATTAAGGTGTACTGTTACACACCTGTAAAGGAAAATTTCCAAGAATTTTTTTAAAAAAGTCAAGTTTACAGGAAGTTTACGTTTTGTTTATAAATTTTCTAAACATCACATTATTCTGTGTTTAACCGTTACTTTTTTTAAACTTTTTTTTAATCATAAGCCAGTCCTAATTGATCCACACTACATCCAAACAATTGTGAAAAACTGTTATTATTACCTATTGAGTTTACCTGCTCTTGAAAAACAAAGTACCTATATTTTAAGCTAAAATTCAGCTCAGAGTTATAGCTTAAAAGATCAGATATTCATTGATCAACATTTTCTAGCAGTTGCAAAAAAAAAAAAAAAACACCCAAAAGAATTATACAACTCATGTCAGTGCAAACTGACATGACTTGACTACAATACAACTGGCTACAGTTAGCACTGACTACAATTTCTTTAAATTGATACAGCCATATAAAAACATTTTTCCAGGACTCTATGTAGACTAGTGGAAAACCAAGTACACCACACAACTATTCAGAAGCTTGTAGAACCATCTTTAGCAGCAATAATGTTAAGCAATTGTTTCCATATGACTTTATCAGTTTATCAAATGGTGGAGGAATTCTGACCCAGTCTTCTTCACAACACTGATGTAGCTCATTGAGGTTTGTGGCCATTACTTTGACCTTTGATGATCTGTCTGAGCATTTAAGCCAGGTTGAGGTCTGGACTATGGGCAGAAATCTGTGCCATCAGAAACTGAATTTGAATCGCTTGGATTGAATCTGAATTGTAACTTGAATAAATGCTTTTAAAAACTGAATATGAATTAGCCTAATTTGAAATTCAATTTATTGATTTGAAAATGATCATCACTAAATTGAAATTGAATTTTATATTTTGAAAATGAATTCATGTGCTTTTAAACCGTATTTTATCCTTTAAAAATTTAGCTCTCGAATAATTTCAGATTCACTTCTCACCGTTCATTTTCAGTTCCAAAATTCAGTTTTTTGGGACTTAATCCGGTTCCGGTTCAAGCGCAGATTAATAGAACTACGTTTTACTAGCGGACTGAAAGTGTTACTGACGGGAATCTACAGCATCTTGAGCTGAATTAAGACTTCAGGAGTCATTCGTCATGTCGAATGACCAGCGGATAAACTCTCAGGTTGGTAATAAATGTATTACATATATAAGAACAAGCGTCATGTTAACAAATGATAGCCGTACAGTAACTTTTATGTTTATTGTAGCTGTTAGCTAAAAACGCTAATTTAGCGTAGTTTGCCCTGGATTATGATCGACTGTTTCTAGTAGAATTTCAAAGTTGTCATCTTGGACCCTCTCAGAGTACCCCCTCTGTATGCTTGCAGAGACTCCTACAGTAGGGAAACATGCAAAACGGTGTCCAAACCTTTGTGTTTTAGCTTTATTTATGTCTTACACAGCATCCCAACTCTTTAGCTAACTTAATAACTTTAGCTAAAGTGAATAGTTAGTCTAACTGAAATTGAATTGTAGAACTGAAAGTGAATCTGAAATTATTCGAGAGCTAAATTTTTAAAGGATAAGATACGGTTTCAAAGCAAATTAATTCACTTTAAAAATATATAATTCAATTTCAATTTAGTGATGATCATTTTCAAACCAATAAATTGAATTTCAAATTAGGCTAATTGAAATTCAATTTTTAAAAGCATTTATTCAAGTTACAATTCAGATTCAATCCGAGCAATTCAAATTCAAATCTAACTTATTCAAATTCAGTTTCTGATGGCACAGATTTCTGCCTATACTGGGCTTTCATTGGGTCATTGCACCACCTTGATTATTTTCTTTTTCAGCCATTCTGTTGTAGATGCCATGCTTGGAACGAGGTACCAGTTTTAGTCAACCCTAAGGCATCAAATAGACGGCTTCACAATTGACTCTAGAATGCTTTGGTATACAGAAGACTTGATAGTTGACCCAATGACTGCAATGTCTCCAGATCATCACACCTCCACTACCATGCTTTAGAGTTGGTGTTTGTCCAAAGATGCTGCATTAGGTTTTCTCCAAATGAAGCGCTGTCTATTATAGCTCATGTTCAACCTCACAAAATTTCAACAACCACCAAACAGCTAAAACAGTAAATGAGAGCAGGAACACGGATTCTGCACAAAGACGTAAACACAAAGCGCGGACCCGCCGACAGATCAGAATCAGTGAGATGTCGCCTTTCTCACCCGACGGCACGGACACGGTCGGGGCTGAAAGCTGACAGCTCGCTGATTCTGATGTTTCGGCGGGTCCGCGCTTTGTGTTTACGTCCTTTTTGCGCTGATTCTGAAGCTGTTTGATCTCTCTCCAAACAATATTGACTGAACCAGCAGCAAAAGAAGATCCAAACTACGCTTCACATAAACATCGTCATGAATTCCCTCTGACTTTTCCTGTTTTGCTTCCACCATAAAATCACACTTCATGCACAGCTCTCTCTCTGTATTTCAAGAACAGTTTCCCTTCTAAAAATCTGTTTTCTGCATTATTTGCTTGCTTGTTACACATCAGTCTACTGTTTACAGCGCTGTCGGACGCTGTTTTTTTCCTTTTACTTACTTCCAAAAAGAAAGCCTCATTTCTGCTGTTCAATAGGCTTCTGAACAAATTTAATCCTTAATTTAATCCTTAATTTTCCTTCATGTTTTTCTGTTTTATCCTCAGGTACTTTGACACAAAGGCATCTGCTGTGATGCTCACACTTTGATAAAGTCTCGCATGTGTCAGGTTTCTTTTTATAGATATAAAAATATGGAAATGTACTGATGCATGATCTGAATTATAATATTTCTGACTGTCTGAGGCAAAATTTCACCGGTTCAAATTGAATCGAATCGAATTGATTCTAGAAATCAGTGACGATACCCAGCCCCAATTTGATTATCAGCACCTGCTAAACTGCTAGCCATGGAGGGATTTTCCAAAAGTGTTGGTGATATAGACGGGTAACAGAAGACAATCCTGGATGACAAACAAGGAGTTTCAGGCATCTCAGCAACAGTGTTTCCTTTGGTTTTTATACCTGTTAAAACTCATCAATTCAATCAAGCTGCAGTCTGCACAAGGTAAACTTAGAATAAAAGTGTTTTTTTACTTTTACATCAACATCCACAGTATGAATCTCCAAGGGGGAAAAAACTACTAAAATCTGCTCTTGCACTCGATATAAAACAAACATCAAATCTATAACAACAACCTAAAAAAAAGAAGTTTATAACAAGAGACATAAGCCACACCCAAGCTGTGAACGCCCTCTTTAGATCGAGTCAGACGAAGCCCTGAGAGCCAAAAGGCGCCAGGCAACAGCGGCCATTTTGGGCCCCCAGTTAGCTCAAGACATTTGATACTCAGTTGCTAACGGCCCTCCATTACGGCTCATATTTCACCGGATTTGACTGTTAGGCTGATTGAATTACCAAGGAGGCGTCGAAAGGTGTGGCTGTCAGAACACGCCATTTAGATGCAAGAAGTCACGACCAGCTGATGGAAGCAGTGGCAGCAGAGACACTTCACAATGGAGGGCTCAAAGAACCAGTTCAGGCCTTATGTGAATGTACCTCATTGGTTGTTTTGTTGTTGTTATTTTTGTTTGTTGTTTTGTTACTGTGTCTTTTAAAAATGTAATCTTGAGAATATGAAATTAGATTAAATTCCTTCTTCCTCTGTTTCAAGTGATAAAAATGATGTACGAGTAACACCACATCCCATTTTATTGAAAGGTTCCAGTTTTACCAAATCATAAAGAAAAATACCTAATATGACAAATGCTTTTCAGTTTTTTACAATTTATTCTTCTATTAAGTAGAAATAATAGAACACTGATCGATTTCTCATATTTGCTTCTGAAGACCAAACATGAAGTAGCTTTTTAAAAAAAAAAAGCTAGTAATAAATACTGGTAAATAAAGTATTGGCATTTTTGTTGTCATGACAACACTATACAGACTAAAATGTAAAAAATAAAGATTTTTATTGTGTAAGTTGAGATTTTAAGTGGTTATTAGCAGTTTTCAGAGATGATAAACTTTATACAGATTTTTTAAACTAAATGAACAAAAATATTTTATCTTATATATCAAATATTTCATTAAAAATGCATATGTGAACAGTATTTATAATATAATGTTACCATTTAGATTTTTTTTTTTAATTTTTGGAAGCCTCAAATTCTCAGATTATTTAGCAGTTATAATATGGACCATAAAAACCTTCAGTTCCCTTTAATTTTCAAACAGATGTTTATTTAAAAAGGAACTTTTCACTGAACTCCTGCATCAGAAACGTTACTCTTCTCCTGTTTGCTCTAGTATCACAAGTTTGGACTACAGAAAGTTCATTTTTACTGATCATAATTATGATTTTTAAAGTACTGACTGTAGTCCAGGTCTGTAATTTTAAGCCTTTATCTTTTTGTCTTTTCTCTAAATGCTCATCAACCGGCAACGTTTTCAACCTTTTTGTCTTTGCTGCAGAATTTGTTCCTCTTCCAGTGTGAATATCATTTTATACCTCAAGAATTTGCATCATTAAATCTGAGTTCCTCCATCTGTTTTGTGCTATAAAAGAGGAAAATTCTGCTTTAAATCAGTTTCCACTGAAGAATGAAAGTAAGAGATCGTGTGATGGTGCTTGTTCAGCTCCATTAGTGCTTCGTTTCTTTACAGTAGTAATTTCAAATGTGTTTTAATTAAATCATGGATGATTTAGTGTGAGAAATGGATCAATACGACGCATCAAACGTTGCAGCTTTAATGCTGTGGAAATGACTGTGGAGTCTGCTGCTGCTGCCGGTGTGGTGATGGCAGCCATTAACATGTCATTACTCCAGCAATATCAGTAACACAGGGGTGTGTGTGTGTGTGTGGGGGGGGGGGGGGGGGGGGGTGATCCTGGTTACTATGGGAATCCTGACTCGATGGGAGGGGTCAAAGGCATCAATCAAAAAGTGTGTGTGTGTGTTTACTGACCATGACTCTGGTTTTAATAAAGCTCTGGAGCATAAGGGTGATGTGTCAGGGGCGGAGTTCTTTTGTGTGTGTTTATTGAGACGTGTGTGTGTGTGTGTGTATTAACATATGCACTTAACATGTTCTTCACTCTCAGTGTGTGTGTGTGTGTGTGTGTGTGTGTGTGTGTGTGTGTGTCTGTGTGTCTGTGTGTGTGTGCGCGTGTGTGTGTGTGTGTGCGCGTGTGCGCGTGTGTGTGTGTGTGTGTGTGTGTGTGTGTGTGTGTGTGTGCGCGTGTGTGTCATGTATGAAGAGGTGACTTATGTGTTCTTGTCCTGCTAAAGATCCATCTGACTGCAGGACATCCCTCAGTTCAAGGACGTGTGTGTGTGTGTGTGTGTGTGTGTGTGTGTGTGTGTGTGTGTGTGTGTGTGTGTGTGTGTGTGTGTGTGTGTGTGTGTGGAGGTGGAGTAAGGACACGGTTGTCTTATTTTACTCATTTTCATTTGTTCTGTGTAACCTCTCAGCCTTGTTTAGCTTTTCTTTGTTTCTTGCCTTATAGCTTCCACTCTGGAGCTGCCTCTTCATGCTAATCATGACTGAATGTTTCAGGTAACACCTGAGAGCCAGAAGACTGGCTTCACAAACACTTGGAGGGATATCCCCATTACAGTCACCATAGGCAGCCAATCAGAGGGAAGTTGTTTCTACAAAAAGGGGCTGGAGTCAACTGGCTTGTTTCAGACAGAGATGAGCTAAAGAGCTGCACTTAGGCACTGCGTAAGATAAATAAGGATTATTTTGAACTGTGAATCATGCAAAGCTAGTCTGGTTGAGTCCAGAGCTTGAAAGTTCACAGCTCCAGCTCCAACTATAATTTCTTTCTCTTAACTTTAGTTGATGCACTAAGAAAAAATTACATCAACTCTTCCAATAACACTAGGACTGTCTTCAAAATGTATGATTATACACTTAAATGTTCACGTGTTCCTGCTCTGGAATGCCAAGGACTTCACTTCCCTTACATGGTCGAATCAGTGAATGTAATCCAGACAACAGCTGCGTTTTCTTAAACCCTCTGACTCGCTGACAGGAATTCGGATCATCTTTGTATTTAATGGGGAGTTTCTCCTTTAAGTGAGACCATTTTGGGGGATTTCATGGGAGCTCATCAGGGTTGTACTATGTGACTCGACAGACTTGGCATCCCATCATCTGAGGGCACCTTCATGAAATGTTTCAATTTACAGTGTGCACGGCAGGGGTGACGGCGCTTCATTACACCACACTGTAACCCGCGAGCCGAGCCTCAGGATCATCTGTTGATCCGATCGCTTCGTTCTGACTGTTCATCTACCCGCCGCCGACCCTCGCCGCAGGCCTACTGCTAATCGACTCTCTGATTGATCGCCACCTCATAACAAAGCAAACCAAACTGCAGCGATTTTCCATCAGTCAGTCAATTGCCGATGTGGATGGGTCATGCTCTTTTTCTTTGTGAAACAAAGTGGCAGGATGTCGTTCACAGAGCGGGCGTCACCAACATTGTTAAGAGGAATAAGAGGCTCAGAGCTTTGGAGTCTTTTTCTTGACTTGAATTGATGGTTTGACAGTCGATTATGTGCTGAGGGGTTTGAGAAGCCTCGTGCTTTTTAAACCTGTAATTTGGGAAATGCAAGAGTGTCACTGAGGAAACCACTTCACTGTTTTTTTGTTCTATGAAAACACGGTAAAATGGCTTTATTCACTAAAAGTAGCATCCAGCCAATAAAATATTCACTCATCTCGCTTTGGATCTGCTGTCTCTTTTGTTGGCGACATTTCTTTTGTGCCTTTTATTGTTTCTTGCTGTTGATGTTTATTTGAAAGATTTTAATTTTTATTTCCCCAATTTAAAACAAGTATGCAGTCAATATTGGTGACGGTATTTATGTCACCTCTGTTATTGTGATGTCTTTCCTACAAAAAAATTTTTTTTTAGTATACGTGAAAAATGTGTTTTAGAAAGAGAAGGGTGTTCTCAAGTTAAGTTTAAAAACGAACCCCAAACAATAACCTGCACAACAAAACAAGCCATCATTTACTCATACTGTGGTCGTGTTAAAATATTCACCATCATAAGAAAAAAATCCAACCTAAGATTTAAAACAAAATCCTATACTAGCAAGTGCAGGAAGTCTTAAGAAATTCTCCTTTGTGGTGTGTATGCAAGTGCAACGCATTCCATGAAATAAATGAAAAAGACCTGCAGAACACAAGCGCGAAGACTATAAAGAGAGCAAAATTAATTTGGTTGTTCCAACTCTCATTCTCCAAATCTCTCTAATTAAATGCCCGAGTGGTGAACGCTCATTTGTATCCACAAAAAGTGCAGCCAATATTCCTCCAGCACCCACGACTCTGTCCTTTAGCAAAAGAAAACAGATGAAGTCCAGAGTCAGAGATAATGGCTTCACAAAACATTTCATCAGAGTGCGTGTCGGATTGGTCAGATGAAAATGACCTCAGTGTGAAAAGAAATCTCAAGGTTGTTTAGAAAAGCGTCAAAAAGCAAAAGAGAATCGAGGAAGACGAATCTTTTTGTCTCTAACGAGCAGCTGATAAGCAGCCCTCAGGAGAGGGTGAAAAAACAGAAATCACAGATTCTTTGACTCCAGTGAATCTGTCACTGAGTCCACTTACAGGGCTGAAAAAAAGAGGCTCACAGTGAATCTTTAAAGTATTAGGAGGACTCATTGTTTAAAATCAATTGAAAAAGCATAGTGTGTACAGGCTGAGCTTGTTCACCCCCTTAAAAATGGCTCCACCACTTTTCCAGTCACCCCACCTCTGCAGGAGTGGAAGTAGATGCTTTAGCCCCGTCCAGCTTTTAAAATGTTACACAACTATATAGTTATAAAGTATAATTAAGTTTTCAATAGTAAGCCTAAATAGGGAAACTGTCCCCTTTCAGGATGTCATGCTAGTCCTCCATGTATGTTTGTCTGCTCGTCTGTACAATTACACCCGAACCTCAAAGCTGAGCTTCGTGAAGCTTGGAGAAGAAGCCGATAACGTCTGGTGCAGAAGGAGGTGCAGTTTTTACTCTGAGAGAGGAAACCACGTCTCTAAGGCTACTTTCAGTAAAACGATACAGGCTGTGTGTGATCATCATCATAAGAAGTTTCAGTTTATTAGTCGTGTAAATATTCTGGCTGTAGAAGCTGATTTAGTAGTGACAAGTATATTTTGCTGAGGAACGTAAAAGAGACGAGCATAAGAATCAGTAAATAAGTGTAATGTACTGTGTCATTTGTTCCCAGTGAAGAAGAAGCTCAAGAAGCAGCGATAGTCGTCGCCGGTCAGGCTTATGCTTATTAACGGCGTAGAGTTTGAACTGGCAGCACAAAGTCAGACTTTCTCCTTACTTTGCAAATGTGTCTTCTGCTTAGCTTTGGAAACTGAACATATATCTAAGTTCGTGTGAGACACGCCTTTATTCTTTAATTCCGCAGCATTAATCCGCTCAGAACAACAACAGAGTCACGTCATCCACGCTGCTCTGCAGCTCTGAGCCTCTCTTCAAAAAAGGAAAATGCTGTCTGATTAACTCTGGTCATTTCTGCAGATTTATTTATTTTTCTATTCCATTAAAAGCATGAAATAGCAGAATCACTACAATTTCCTGGTCATCTTTTATTGTTTGAGTTTTAAATTGTGTATCCAGCAAGGCCATGTTTTACCAGCCCACCGCCTCAATCTGCTTCTTTTATATCCAAGCAGTTTTCTTCTGTTGTATTTTCTTCTTTCTTCTGTCATCTTTCTTTCTTGATTTTGTGAAAATGAACTTGCTAAAATATCCGTGTGCAATAGGAGCGTTTTTCTAAAAACACAAGCTGAACTTCATCTGTGATGCTGCTGTTGCTCAAACTCAAACTTTCATGTAAGAACTGAGGTTTAGACTCCGGTGGTGCCACACTTTGAACGGCAGGTGGATGACTGGTGTTCTGCTATTTCATCACGCGGTCCTGCTGCCACTGTCACATCAGCCGATCGTCACAGAGTGCATTCAACTTTCACAACCCATTGCTTGTTTTTCTGATCACCACATGAAACAGTTACCACAGCACCTTGGAAATGGGACTTTCCATTTTATACTGATAATATCATTTGCAACCAGAACCTGCATATTAGTGATCAGAGGATGGAGATATAGCCATAGTAAGGCCCACTGGTCTTTGGCTGAAGCAGGGTTAGGGCTTCCACAGCTCCAGTTCAAGAACCCCAATTAGCTGAGGTGAAGCCTAGCAGCCGCCTGTGTCACCATTTACCTGTCAGTCAAAAAGGCCACGCCCCTAATAATTCAAACTTTAAGCCTTAACTAAGTTGAAATAATTTGACTTTAAAAATATCATCCTCATAGAAAAAAAAATTGGAACAGGCTGTAAATGTGTTTATTATGTAAATCTGAACATTTTAACATGATTCACCTTTGGAGCCTCGAGTGGCCACTGGAGGAACTGCGGCTGTTGGTACTTGAACGTTGGCTACACTTTAAGTCCCAGAAGTTGCCGATTATGGCTATGCTGACTTCAAAGGAGCTTTGTGTAGTTTGTGTGGTGTCACTGATACCAAATTTCAACCTTAATTTCAACAGACAAACTCTAGTTGCAATTTTTTTTGTTTTCATTCTCATATAATTTAAGAAACACCGAGGGACAAAATGTTGCCCGGTGCTTTTCGCGTTCCACAGATAAAACCCTGTGACTTTTTGGTCCATTCAGTAGACTACCTATGAGTTTCAGTGGTTTCAGTAAATGTAAACACGATTTGCAGTTTTTCGTGCAGGTTCACAATCACAATCGAAGAGTTATTCATGAAGACGCTGACCTCCATCTGCAGCTGTTCTACAGTCACTGAGAACAAACTGTACACGTAACCACATGCAAATCCATCAGGAAGGCATTTGATTGGTCCCAAATTTATTCTAGAGTAGCACAAAGAGCCCAAACATCCAGGCAGAGTCATAAAGAACTAAGTTCAGACAAAATACTGTGTGAAAGTATACTCAGGAGAACTGGTGCTCTTTAAAAGGCAAGGGGTGGTCACAGCATTGAGACCCTCTCTCTGTACTGCAGTATGCAGGAAGTTTACTGATTAATTACAGCTGTTCATGGCATTCATTTATAACAACTCTCACTTTAAATCTTTTGAGCTTTTATATAATACTATGTGTGTGTGTGTGTGAGTGTGTGTGTTTGACTCACGCCATGACAATGACGCTGAAGTCGAGCCAGTTCCAGGGGTCCCTCAGGAAGGTGAACGGTCCCACACAGAAACCTCTGGCCAGGATCTTAATGAGAGACTCAAACGTGTAGATACCTGTGAAGGTGTACCTGAATGAGGGATGATAACGTTTATCAGTATTGGAGGGGAAGGGAGTCATGTTGCGATGAAACAAAATGAAAAGGATAGAAAAGAAACAGCAAAAATAAAAGAAAGGATCACAAAAAGAGAAAAAAGAGGAAGGATGAGGGCACAGAACTGGACAGTAACAAGGTAAAGGAAGAAAATACGACAAATGCTTGTCCAGACGAAGAGCAGGGCAGAAAGAAAGAGAAAGTTACGGATGTGGAAGAAGTGAAGGACAAAGAAAGACAAAATGAAGAAAAGAAAGCCGGACGAGTGGAAGAGAGAGCCAGAATAAATATTCATAAAACTCTCCACCACACATCCTTCACTTATTTATTTTGTCCCCAGAAACAAGTTTGACCCGACTCGTGACAATTCAACCGTACAAAGACAGGCAGGAGCGCAGAGAGTCTGTCACGTTAGGCCTGACCGAGTAGCTGCAGCAGCAGCAGCCTCCACAGCTGGAAGCCAGCGATGAACTACTGTACATTAAAGGGTCTGTTCACCAAAAATATGCATTTTTCCAATGATCCCTGAATGTGCTGCAAAGGTAGCTTTAGTTTAAAAAACTGTCCTATTGAAATAAATGGAATTCAGTCCCAAAGCATCAAAGACGTGCTTTTACTTTTCGATTCAGCAGCATCTTAAGTGCACTTTGAACATTAACAGCATATTTGTTTAAGGGTCTGCGACTGACACAAACACACTAAAATTTGCAAACCATTTACCTCTGTTACCTCGAATTACTTTGCAATAGCTACTATGACTTGAAAGAAATGCATATCCAGTAATATCATTGATTAAATGTAAATTTACATAAATCACCTGTGGCTGATGAAGAAGAAAGAAAAGATCCCAGGTGTACTTACTCCAGGTATTTGGCCCAGTACTCCGGCTCGGACATGGCCATGAAGCAACAGTTTGTCAGGATGGTGCACATGATGAACAAGCTGAATAACGTGAACAGGTTAAGGACTGAGAAGATTTCCCATCAGACAATAAACACTTTACATTTGAATCAGAGTTCAGTACAAAGCCCACACTGTGTGGAGAAATCAAGACTAGTGGCATCAAATGTGGGAGTGACTCCTGCTACTATATCTGGGTCCTGCTGTCTTCTTACGTAGCCTGTTGTACATTATAGAGGGATTCCCAACAAGAAGTAGAAGTACTCCAAGTTTTCAATATAACTTTAGCTTCGAGCTACACCTGTAAAAGTGGAAACGGTCCCATAATCCCATAATTTACTATAGTTGCTCCTGGTATACTGCTATATACACCAGCATGATACTGTATTAAACCCAACTGCTTTGCCTGGGAAAAAATGTCTGGTTACTTGTCACAGATGATTTAGTTTGTTTCCTGTGTGTGTCCTTCAGAAGGAATGGTAGCTGATCAAAAGAAGCACTCGGGAGTATCTTTTGGAGAGAAAACATACCAAACACAACTATCTAGACAACATGGAAGTGGTTTGTTTGGCAGAGACTGGCAACCAGGAGAGTGAGCAGCACAGCCAACAAAGCTGAGGAGAGAAGCTGAATTATCAAGCGTATTATGTTAAAAAAAATCTAAAAGAGCAGATTGTACAACCTGAAATATTTTTGTCTGTGTTTTAAACTTTATGTTAAATAAGTCATTTAGATACTCGTGATAAAGAATCAGATATTTTAATACAGTTGAACAGATCAACCATCAGCTCCTCCCAGGTGTTTCAACCTTGATATGTGACTTTAATAAGGCCCCAGTCACCCAGGCCTAGTGACCAGTCACCAACTCCCTACCAGCACCCAGTCCCCAACTGTTTGGCAGCTGGTTGCTGAAGGTTGCTTGTCATCAGGTGAAATTGTTCACAAAAGCAACCAGACCCCAGTCACCCATCACATGGACTCTTCACCCTCCTGCCCTCTGGGAGGCGCCACAGGAGCCTCCGGACTAAGACCACCAGGTACCGGAGCAGCTTCTTCCCCACAGCTGTCAGACTCCTGAACTCTGCCTCCTGACATCTGACCCACGTTAAACTCATGGACTGAACATACACACACAACCACTAGCACTTTATATAGCCTCTGTAGGAATTATCCACATATCTCACTTATCTTAACTGCACTACTGTCTAAATAATCATTCTGTACATACGATAATTTTTAATTCTACAACTGTTTATAACCTGCATAGTTCACATTTCTCTATAGCTTTTTATTTCATATTCTTTATAGTTTCTCTATATATGTATAGTTTAAGCACTTCTGGATGGATGCAAACTGCATTTCGTTGTCTTGTACCTGTGACATGTGCAGTGACAATAAAGTTGAATTCTATTCTATTCTATTCTAAATGATAGTTCTTGAGTTTGTGTTACAAAGCTCTTGATAAACAGCCTGGATGGGATAAACAGTCAGATATTTTACCTGCAACAACCTTAAATTTGCAAATAGTCTTGTAAAGTTTGTTGGCTGGACAGAGGTCGAAATTTAGCACAGAGAACAAAAGAGAACTGCGAGAGAGTCAATTTAGTATACTTTTCTGTGATTTTCAGCTCCTAGTCAGTGCGGATAAAAGCAGCAGCTCAAATGTAAAATGGAAATGACTTCAGTGTGACGCTGGTGATCGAGGAACCGAGGCTTTTATGACTT
Organism: Aulonocara stuartgranti; assembly: GCF_965226115.1. Classification (NCBI taxonomy): domain Eukaryota; kingdom Metazoa; phylum Chordata; class Actinopteri; order Cichliformes; family Cichlidae; genus Aulonocara; species Aulonocara stuartgranti. The sequence goes on from NC_138960.1 coordinate 34,166,602, forward strand.
GTTCTCTCATTGTGAGTCTCTCTGGAGTGTGTCAGCTAAACGGCTGAAATGTAAGTGTAAAAATGACTCTTTTTGCCACAACATGCTGAAGTGATTTTACATGTGCCGTTTTTTTTTAAATACCTTTCACTGATTTCCCATTAGGGCTTAAATAAAGATGAAGTGAACTGAAAGGCTGTGTCGAGTTAGCATGTGTGTTTCAGCGCTCCCCTCCAATGCCTGCCACATTCAATACAGCAAATTAATATGCCATTAACAGCGGCGATGGGAGGAAAGGCCCACTCTTGTCTAATCATCATATAATGGGGAGCAGTAACTTTCCAAACTGTCAGAAGGCAACAGTACATGTTAAATATCAGCTTCACCTGCCACGTTCAGCACACCGCGCTCGATGAGGTGGGAGAGACTTCATGAGACCTCACTCAGCTGTCAATCACAGCTATAAATGAATCATAATTATTGTAATTTGGCAGAAGGAACATACTCCCTGTGTGAAAGCGGCCCAAACTCCAGCTGAAACTTGTTTGAGCGGCGGGGTAATTGTTGATTGAGTGCCGGCTGTAATGATGTTGCTGGAGCGTTGTGGCAGGCGGCGAGATAATACTGTTACCAATTGACAAACAACGCAAATGTCCCCTCACCGCCGCCGCCGCCGCCGCCACAGAGCCAGAAGCTAATTATGGGGTAATGATAGACCTGCTGTTATGGACTTCCCAGGCCACCATACCGGTAATATCATTATACCTCCCACACCCACCACGGGATCTGTCTTCCTGTCTATAATCTACCCCGGTTTTATTTTTTCTCTCCCTCTTTCCACATTTGTCCATCTCCGCCATTCTTCCCTCATTTTTTCTCTCTTTCAGTTGAGCTGTCCAGTTAAACATATGCCACTGCCTGTCCTAAAGGCTTTTATTTTGAAAGAGGGGCTAGGAAGAGGAAATTCCAAAAGGATAAACTCAGAAGAGTTCCACAGCATGTCTTTTATTCTGACTTCATTCTGTCACCCCAACTGGTCGCAGCAGATGGCCCCGCCCCTCCCTGAGCCTGGTTCTGCCGGAGGTTTCTTCCTGTTAAAAGGGAGTTTTTCCTTCCCACTGTCGCCAAAGTGCTGCTCATAGGGGGTCATATGATTGTTGGGTTTTTCTCTGTTGCCTCAAAAGCTAATATAAAAAAATAAAGGTCCTAACTTTGGTCATAATATATAAGAACAAATCAGAATATTGTTTTTATTGATTTGTTCTCCCAACATTTTGATAATCATGAAATAAAGAAAATAATTATTCTGACTGACATGAATCACTTTTTCTTTCCAAAACGCAATTCTCCAAAATATAGGGCGAGGATTGGGTTACCAACTATGATGACTTGGACTTCAGAGGTTTAACAGACATGACTTTAAAGCTCACACAAATCCACAACAACAACTCAGCAACAACACACAACAAACACAAAGCTTATTGACTCACTTTGGTTCAACGTGAACACAATTAAAACACAACGGCACTGCAGCTGGTGGCTGCAGAGCAGCTCTGAGTCCCACAGCAATGCCTCATGGGATGCAAAAATCAAATGACTGTCCTCAGGAGCAAGGCCCCATGGGAAATAACACGGTTTGCCTTCAGAAAAACACAATCGCTGTATTCTAATATCACAGCGGTTCATGAGTGTATTTGTGTGTGTGTGTGTCCACCTCAAACAGCAGCTTGTCATAGTGGCGCCACTGTGGTTGGGCACAAATCCAGAACACACTTGATCACACACAAACACTTCTAAAGCACAAACACGTACTAAAACTCCACTTCAGCACCGCAGCTTGTACCCTTACATCGTGCACCTCCTCCACACAACACACACTAATTTTTATTTCATCTCTCAGAACAGCACGCACACACAACGTGGACATCAGCAGCGCCGCACCTCCATTGATGACCTCTTGAACCCACTTATTCCCCTGACAACAGCAGCGTGTCCGCCAGCTCAACGTCTCTCAACACCAGCAGCCGCCTCCCACGGTAAAAATAGACGGGTGTGAGGTGAGGATAAGGGGGGTGGGTTGAGTTTTGGGTGTGAAGTAATAGCTGTCATGTTGGCCTGGCGTCTGGGGCCTGAGGCGGACGCCAGCGTGGAGCTGGTGCACGGGCGACGGGCCAAAAACCCACAGCTATAGCCTCTAACTTCGAAAGTCAGTAAAGCGTCCTAAAGTACATCTGGATTCACATTTAATGTCAGCCCCTGCACTCAACTAAAAAATCTATCCACAATGGAAGCAGTTATCATCTGAAGTCTGAAATTAACTAGATAACTAGCTGAAAGTGCCTTAGAACTGCTACCCTCCTGATGTCCAGCAGGGGGCGAATCATTTGGTATGGAAATCTATGAGAAAACGAGCCTGCTGCTCAACTTGATCTCTGACCTCAGTGAATGCTCTCCTGATGAATTTATGGTCTTAATCTGTAGTTGAAAGGCTTATTAAATAAAAAACAAATGTTTCATTTGTAAATTATGATGACATTTAGAGCAGAGAATGCTTAAAGATGGGAGCTTCCTTCAGAGTGTGCCATGTCCTCGGTGTGTCACTCAGTTCCTCTCGTTCATGGCATCAAATGGAAACCAGACAGGATATGACTCATTGTTGCAGTTTAACCCTGACCAACATAAAGCCCAGTTTGATCATACGTGGTACCAACCAGTAAAACCAGTAGGGAAAAAGCTGACTTTCGTGCATCGTTTAGAATTAAAGGTTCACATCTAATGACGGTATCTTAATTTCAAGGCGATGTTAATTTCATATTACATGTTTTTACAGTCCTCAGTGGAGCTGCAAAACCTTCACGTGTAGCTTTATTGTTGCTACCAGAAACCAGCATTAATAATTAATTTGATTGAAAATTTGAAGATATTCAATTCTTCAAAGCAGCTTTCACACTTTGAAAATCTTTCCAGTAGTTTGGATTACACACTTATAGGTGGAGCATGTTTTCCACTCTGGGTTTAAACTCAGATCTGTATAACTAACAGGCCAACATAAACTATACACAACCAAAGTTGGGATTTCTTTGTAACTAACACTAAGGGTACATTTTCCTGATCATATCACCTGCTGTTGTTCACTGTAAAGTCATTTAATGTGGTTTAGTTCCATTTTTATGCAAATTAATCATGTGTCTTTTATTTTAATAATCTAGCTATGCAAATATAGTCATAATAAAGTCATATAGCAGCCACACACAAAAAATACAACTTAGACTTTATTGTAACAGCAAACTGGGAAAGTTAAACTAAGACATCTTCACCATTCAGAGGCTGGATCGAGTGATTTGTGTGCTTAAGTAACTATGATTAATGAACCAATCATTTCTCTCTGTGGAGAGCCAGCTGGTTTCTGTAGCATCTATAGAAACAATGAAAGTGCCCCTTACATTGGGGAGGGGGTGGGGTCAACAATTGATCTGAAGTGACTCTTACCACCAAACCAGCCCCACCTACAGAACAACACCGTCACCCTCGACCCCTAACCGCAGAAGTCAAGCGTTCAGGCCTGAATCGTTCTCTTCGCCGCACATGAAGTCGCAGATTTGCCGAGTGTATGCAGAACGATGACTCATCGCCTTTTTTCCCCAGGTTTTTGTAAACCAGTGCATCTGCAGTTTGGAAACCACTGAACTCGAAACGTGCATTTGCTTTCATAACGACAGCCTCATGCTGACTCTGTTCCTCGAATGGCCTCTTGAGTGTGGCCGCAAAAATTAGTCAATACCACAATACAGTAGCGCCAAGTTGGAGCTTACAGATCCCAAAACTGAAGTGACTTAATTCTGCATTCTTGTTAATTGCCAGCAGGGGGCGACTCCTCACTTCCTGTAACCTCAAGGAAACTGTTTTCTTTTGATTTTAAGAGCTCAGTATTTGTAAACACAACATTGTGTTTTAGGCGGTTATTTTGTCAAAAAGGAAACAATATTCCATCAGCCAATGAGCATTCAGTGTTCAGTCTGCATTTCCAGTTCAAACACCAGGATGGTGACGGTGAAAACTCCTACCGGTAGCTTAAATTGTCCCGGAATACAGATGCTATGAAAGACGAATTTGTTTATTTTATTGGTTGCCTTAAAGTCTTTTTAAACCCGCTCCAGTTTTTATGGAGGTTTTCTTGTTTGTCACATAATTTTGCTCAGCAATGGATCTGTGATGTAATGAATCTGTGTTACGGTTCTAGGTCATTTCATTCAGTTCCTTATGTTTTAGTATTCTTCTGTATTATGACTTCTGATTCTTTTGTTATCTTGTTTTGAATATTATATCCTATGTTTCAATTTATTCTGGTTTAGGGTTTTGTTCTTAGGTTTTGTGTCTTGTGCCCTTGTGTTTAGTGTAGATTTAGTTTGGTGTCAAGTCTGCGTCCTCATGAATTGTTTCCTGTTTTATTGTGAAGGTCCGTGTCTTATGTGAGTGTATCCTCATTTATTTCCTCTACACGGCTCACCCCGTTAGCCGTGACAATCTGAATGTGAAATCTGAATTTGACCTGATGCAGCCACACTGATGTCACCCACTATAGTTTCTTAAGTTCTGTTGTGAATGCTGGAGTTTTGTATTACTCATATTTCCCATCAATACGAGAGATGGGCGGGTCTTACTGAGAAATCAAGTGCTCATTGGCTGATCCCAGATAATCCTCTTTCCTGAACCTTAAAATAAAATTTATAAAAATGGATTCTTTTTTCCTTCAATATGACCCAAAATGAGCGACTGAGGTGACAAACTGAGCAGTTTACAGAGTTCAAGTCAGGGAAAGGCTTTTGTGTAGACTTTATAGTCTTTCTCCAACTGCAGGCATCGCCCCCTGGTGGCAACTGAAAGAATTCAGTTTTAAGACCCAGAAGCTCCATCTATATTCCTGCTGAAAGCAGCTGAGCCAGAAGCTGACAGTGACGCTCGTCACATAAATGCCCCCTTTTCAGAGTCACTTAGACCTTTTCCTCATGACAGCTTGTAACAAAATCAGGATCAGCTGGGTGTGCACACTCCACAGAGCATGAATGGATGGTAACTGCTCAATTACAACAGGCAGAGCACCTGTGTGGAAACACCTGCATTCATTGTGGGTTTTTTTAAATTCATTAATTTATTCAGATTTTCCTTTAATTTGTCACATGTATATATACACGATATGTATATTTCTGATTTTTTCACGACTTCTTAATTTTTAAATCCAGACTACACTCCGGCTTGCCTACAGGTGTTAAGAAACCACAACAAGCAAACATATTAAGAGCTCCTGACAGTGTGACAAAGTGGGTGAGAAGACCATTTGTCTACATTCTTAGTTAACATTCTTGTTTTGATTTAACCATATTTCACATGTAATCTGCAATAGGCAAACATCTACTATCCCGGGTTTGTTTATGTTCTGCACTTTTACAGATTATATAATATAACATCTTGGTTTAAATCAATTCATGCAAGTTTGTTAAGTTAACATGTTATTTATTTCAACTGTTAATTTGTATTGTTTGAACTTACCTTTACCTACCTGTCTTCCAGAAGCAAAAGGAGGAAATGTAGTTCTACTTCCTGCTTTATACCTTCTGGGTTCATCTGAGGTCACAGGAAGAGACCAAGGGCAGGAGGGGAAGAATTCTTATAATTTAATAAAGTTGATTTTAAAGGGTTTATAAAGAAATAGATTTAATGTTGTGATATGTATTGATTACACCAGAGTTTATGTTGCCAGTCAAGAGGAGTAGTAGAGGATGAATATAATCATGTTCATCTCACCTACCTACTGAATGGAATAGTCCAGAGGAGAAAGTGTTTGATTAAGGGGACTATTTAAGCAGACGAACTCAGGTGTTTCAGAAGAAGGGTTCAGGTCAGTGTAGCTGTGTGCAGTTTGACCTTAATTTCCGTTGATTTAAGTTCAGTTATGTTTATTTGAATTGAGTTTATTATAGAGTTGAGTTTCTTATTTGTTTCTTTGTAAATATTCTTGGGCCACAGAATGGTGAATAAATCACTTGCTACACTGGACAGCATCAGTCTCCTGCACTTCTTTGACCGCTTAAGTCGAGTCCTACCACATTTGGTGGCAGCAGCAGTGGGATTCCAGGCCAATTAAGGAGTGGAGAAGATGTCTACCCGAGCAAAGAGAGGGCATGTTCCAGAATGTGAAGCAGATGATTTACAAGATGGCAGCGACCAACAAGGGGCAATAAGTGGCCATATTTCTGGACAAGAGAATGTGGCTGAATTGTCCAAACTTTTGCAAACTCTGATGCAACAGCAGGCTGAACGCGATGCTAAACTGGAGCAAGAGCACAAGCGCCAGGATGATAGATGGAGGCAAATCCGGCATCAGTTTGCCCAGCTTCAACAGCAGATGCAGCATGGCAATCTAGAGCATCAGTTACTTGAAGTACAAGCATCTACATCGGCTTCTTCGAGAGCACCTACTCCAGAACCATCTGCCAGCACACAAGAATCAAATAGGCTTGACTTGGAGCCGGCACATCAACGCAGTGAGGCACAGCTTTCAACACTGGTGAGACATTCAGGCTGGAAGGGGCCAAAAATGCAACCTTACAATGAAGGTGAGGACATTGAACATTATTTAATCACCTTTGAAAGAATTGCTCATGCTTGCCAGTGGCCGCGAGATGAGTGGGCTCTTCACCTAGCACCACTGCTAGCTGGTAAAGCACGTTCCGCTTATGTAGCCATGGATATTGATGACACTATGGACTATGCAAAAGTAAAGTGTGCTGTCTTGCAGAAATATGAAATAAGTGTTGACACCTATCGAATGAGGTTTCGTTCTAGTACCTTTGGAGCAGAGGAAACACCAAGGGAGCTGCAGGTCCGCCTAAAGGAGTTGTACATCAAGTGGATGAATCCTGAAACAAAGACAAAGGATCAAATCGGAGACGCCATCATCATGGAACAGTTTCTCAAGGTTTTGAATCCTGATCTTCGGACGTGGGTTAAGGAACGTAACCCAAAGACTTCCAAGGAAGCAGCATAACTGGCTGAAGCTTTCTTAGCAGCTCGTCGACCATCAAAAGACTTCACACCAGTTAAGTCAAATTCCAACGTGCCATTCAACAAGTTAGGTGGTGGCCCTGACTTGAAAGTTAAGCACACAAGACAGAACTGGTATAACTCAGATCCTGTCAGATCTGAGACAAAAAATAAAACCAATAAAGCATGTCATTTGTGTGGTCAGATAGGTCATCTTAAAGCTCAGTGTACAAAGATGTCTGTTAGTAAAAATTACATGTGTTCTGCTAGACAAACTGAAGTCAGTGAGAATCACAAAAATGAAATTGAATGTCAGCAACGTGAGCCATCAATTGGGGTATTTGTTGAAGACAAACCCTGTGTAGCTCTGTTAGATTCAGGAAGTAATCGCTCTCTGGTTAGACAAGACAGTCTTCCCAGGGATGTGATCTTTTCAGGAGCAACAGTGGATGTGTGCTGTATTCATGGTGATAAGGTATCATACCCAGTTGCTGAAGTTGCAATTGAAGTAGAAGGCCAGTGTTACACTCTTTCAGTGGGAGTGCTGCAAACGCTGCCTTATCAAGTGGTGTTGGGCCGTGATCTCCCAATACTCACAGAGCTAATAGCCAAGCATCCCTGTCAGACTGAAACCGTTGAAAGTTTGTTAGCGGTCACAAGGTCAAAAGCTAAGGAGCTACAGGTTAATGCTTTGGGTTGGGATGAATTACCTTTTGCAAATGAGGATGCCCCATTGGACGAGTCTAGCACTCGTTCTAAACCAAAAAAGAGCAAGAGACAGAGAAGACATGAAAAGGTGAAGGGAACAAGAGTAGCTGAACACATTTTAGATCCTTTAAAGACTGAGTCTCTCCCCAGTGCTAGTCAGGTTGCTAGGCTTCAGAAAGAGGATCTAACACTTAAACCATTGTTCTCTAAATGTGTCCCAGAGTCAACTACAGTTGAGGGAAGGCAGGAAGTGTTTGTGGTTAAGGGAGATTTGTTGCATCGCCGTAGCAAGATTGGTGACCAGTTGGTGATCCCCCAGAGTTTGAGATCTACCATTTTGAAAATGAGTCATTCCATTCCCTGGGCAGGACATTTGGGACAATCTAAAACATTTTCTAGAATGATTCCCAGATTTTACTGGCCCCAACAGTTCAGTGATACGGTACAATACTGTAAAGCTTGCCCACAGTGCCAGTTAACAGCTCCAGGCAGGAAAGCAGATAGAGCTCCGCTTATCAGTATGCCCATCATTGATACACCCGTTTCACGCATTGCCATGGACATTGTTGGCCCACTAGAACAGAGTAAAGCAGGTCATAAGTACATACTTGTAGTTTGTGACTATGCCACAAAATATCCTGAAGCCTTCCCTCTGAAGAAAATAAAGGCTCGTCAGATTGTTAACTGCCTGATTCAGTTGTTTTCCAGAGTAGGTATCCCAAAAGAAATCATCACAGATCAGGGGACCAATTTCACTTCTAAGATGCTTAAAGAAGTATATAGTTTGTTAGGGATCCAGGGTGTCAAGACCAGTCCCTATCACCCACAGACTGATGGCCTTGTGGAGCGATTTAACAAGACCTTAAAATCAATGCTCAGGAAATTTGTGAATGAAACGGGGTCAGATTGGGACCAATGGCTCCCATTTTTGTTATTTGCCTACCGAGAGGTTCCACAAAGTTCTACTGGGTTTTCACCATTCCAGCTACTTTATGGGCATCCTGTCAGAGGTCCAATGGATGTTCTGAAAGAAGCTTGGGAGGGTTCGATGTCAGAGCGGAGGTTTAGTGAACTCTCACATGTCCTCAAAATGAGAGACAAGCTAGAACATTTCCAAGAACTTGCTAATAACAATCTGGCCCATGCGCAACAGCGGCAAAAACAAAGATATGATAAAGTGTCAAGAAGAAGAGTCTTCCGTGAGGGACAGAAAGTTCTTCTACTTTTGCCAACTTCTGAGAGCAGTCTTCTTGCAAAGTGGCAGGGGCCATATGAAATCACAAAGAAGACAGGCCCAGTCACATATGAGCTTCATTTACCAAACCGTCGAAAGAATCATCAAGTGTTCCACGTCAATCTTTTGAAAGAGTGGACTGACCAGCCACAGGACTCAACATCCATGTGGGCACGTACAGTTGTGGATGAGGAAGAGCCTCAGGAGCAGTACTTCCCTTCTTCAGCTGTCAAAACTGTGTTTCCAGATTTAAACCATTTGCCTTTGGAAAGACGTCAGGAGGTGCAATCACTTATGACCAAAGAACTCTTCAGTCTAAAGCCAGGTCGTACACACCTCATTGAACACAAAATCACTTTGCATTCTCCAGACCAACGGCCAATTAGAGATACCACTTGCCGTATCCCAGCTAAGCTATTGCCTGAGTTGAAAAGTGAGCTGGAGGAGATGCTGGCTGCAGGAATCATTGAGCCATCGCACAGTGAGTGGTGTAGCCCTGTTGTGCTTGTACCAAAGAAAGATGATCCTAAGCTTAGATTTTGTGTAAACTTTTCTAAGTTAAATTCTGTGTCTGCTTTTGATCCTTATCCAATGCCGAGGGTTGATGAACTAATTGATCGTTTGGGAAATGCTACATTTCTGACTACCCTTGACCTCTGTAAAGGTTATTGGCAGGTTCCCTTGACAGATTCATCTAAGGACTTAACAACATTCAGAGTGCCGAGTGGACTGTTTAGATTCACAGTGATGCCCTTTGGTTTGCATGGAGCACCAGCTACATTCCAAAGGTTGGTGGATCGAGTGTTGAAGGGTGCAGAACAATATGCAGCTGCCTACATTGATGACATTGTTGTTTATAGTGGTACATGGGAAGATCATCTGAAACATCTTGCTGATGTGTTTCGACGTATCGCAAATGCTGGACTTGTCATAAATGCCAAGAAATGTCACATCGCCAAGCCCGAGGTGCAGTACCTGGGTTATGTAATAGGGGGTGGAGGCATTCGCCCTCAGGTTGGAAAAGTGGATGCAGTTGCTGCAGCACTCTTGCCAAACACAAAGAAAAGGTTGAGATCATTTTTGGGATTAGTAGGTTGGTATCGTCGACTAATTCCAAATTTTTCCTCAAGAGCAGCTTTATTGACTGACATGACAAGAAAATCTAGTCCTACAAGGATCAGGTGGACGAAAGATGCTGAGGATGCATTTAATGATTTGAAAGACTGTTTGTGTCAGAAACCTGTTTTGCAGTGTCCAGATTTTAACCTTCCATTCACAGTACAGATGCCTCTGAGGTGGGTCTGGGAGCTGTTTTACTGCAAGGAGAGGAAGGGCAGCAGTTGCCTGTCCAGTACATCAGTCGAAAACTTTTTCCAAGGGAAATGAGGTATTCGACCATTGAAAAGGAGGCATTGGCGATTAAATGGGCTCTAGACACCTTGCGATATTATCTTGTTGGGAAAGAGTTTGTTCTTGAGACTGATCATCGTGCTTTGCAATGGATTCATAATATGAAAGACACTAATGCCAGGATAACAAGATGGTATTTATCTCTCCAGCCTTTTCGTTTCCAGGTCCAGTATAGACCTGGACATAAGAATGTCATTGCTGATTTCCTGTCCCGTGACTCAGAGGAGTAACGGTCTTAAGGGGGGGGGAGTGTGACAAAGTGGGTGAGAAGACCATTTGTCTACATTCTTAGTTAACATTCTTGTTTTGATTTAACCATATTTCACATGTAATCTGCAATAGGCAAACATCTACTATCCCGGGTTTGTTTATGTTCTGCACTTTTACAGATTATATAATATAACATCTTGGTTTAAATCAATTCATGCAAGTTTGTTAAGTTAACATGTTATTTATTTCAACTGTTAATTTGTATTGTTTGAACTTACCTTTACCTACCTGTCTTCCAGAAGCAAAAGGAGGAAATGTAGTTCTACTTCCTGCTTTATACCTTCTGGGTTCATCTGAGGTCACAGGAAGAGACCAAGGGCAGGAGGGGAAGAATTCTTATAATTTAATAAAGTTGATTTTAAAGGGTTTATAAAGAAATAGATTTAATGTTGTGATATGTATTGATTACACCAGAGTTTATGTTGCCAGTCAAGAGGAGTAGTAGAGGATGAATATAATCATGTTCATCTCACCTACCTACTGAATGGAATAGTCCAGAGGAGAAAGTGTTTGATTAAGGGGACTATTTAAGCAGACGAACTCAGGTGTTTCAGAAGAAGGGTTCAGGTCAGTGTAGCTGTGTGCAGTTTGACCTTAATTTCCGTTGATTTAAGTTCAGTTATGTTTATTTGAATTGAGTTTATTATAGAGTTGAGTTTCTTATTTGTTTCTTTGTAAATATTCTTGGGCCACAGAATGGTGAATAAATCACTTGCTACACTGGACAGCATCAGTCTCCTGCACTTCTTTGACCGCTTAAGTCGAGTCCTACCACAGACAGGCTATAAGTCAAAGGTCAAAGGTCGACACTCCTCCAGGAACAAACTCAGAGATTTGGTCAGCAGAGAGATTATAGTCACAATATTTCTGTGTGTGTGTGTGTCCCTGTAATGCCTGTATATTCACCTGTGTGCATGTGTGTGCATGTGTGCCACCTTGATGAAGGCTGTGCAGTATTTACTGGCCATGTTTACGGCTCACCAGGCAGCTCAAGATGATACCTGGCTCAGAAATACGACCGACAGTACGAGCCCTCTGATTCTGTCTCTCTCTCTCTCTCTATCTCGCTCTCTCTCTCACACTCACACACACTCACACACACACACACACACACACACACAGTCAGTTGACATGATCGCTTAATATGCTGTCATTACTGTGCGTGTGCCTGGAGACCGTCCAGCTGTGGGACCCAGTATAAACTCACCACTGGAGGATGTAAAGAGACGTCTGTCTAAAGCAGCCAAACAACGATTACACCATTAATGTCTCCGACAAATATCTGATGACTATTGGTATGCAGACCTGTAATGTCTTGCATAAATATATTCTGATAAGAGTGATGCTATTTTATGTATTTTTATCAAATAAAAAGTCTTTTTATTTCACATTAATAATTTACATTTGTTTAACTTTTTTCCATAAAACGCTGAACAGTCGCTTTATTTTTGTTTTTCTGCTTCCATTTTTTTACAATGAGAAAAGCTCTAATCTGTGAAATTAAAGAGTTTTGAGCACAGAAATGCAGGAATTGGCCTTTAGCTGAATAGGTCAAGGTATTCACTTTATTCATAAAAGGCATCCCCTGACTGTTTACAGCCAGATCTGATTTGTTAAGAATCAGCTTAACACAGACTTTGTGTAGACCAACCCGTTTAGCCCAGGATCATCTTAGCAGTCTGAAACTAGACGTCACTTTTGGACCAGCTAGCTGGCTTGGCTAGCAAAAAGCATCTGCTTTTAACTGATATTAATGAGGATGGCAGTTTTTAACTAACCTCGCTGAAAAAAAAAATCATCTGAACTACCGACAGCAAACACTTGCTTATTTTAACTTTACACATCTGTGAGTTAAGCTAACAGATATTTTAATCGTACGCAACTTTGATTACAGTGAAATATGGAACATTTTTGAAAGCTATGAGAACCTTAGTGCCTTAATTAACAAGATACGTTCACCAACACAACTGGAGTATTCAAATGTGAGCTTTACTCTACTGTCAGGGAAGTATCCACACCACACCATGGGGGTGGCACAGTCCCCCACCTACCACACGCAGCAACCTCCACTCCTTTCAAACATATGATTGGCTGGTGCTGCCACACCAAATGATCCCCTACACCATTACACCAGAGCATGATTAGGACCGTTAGGAATCAGAGTACATTTACTTGAGTATTTTACTGACATTAAATATTTTCTAAGAGAGAAAAATCAAGTGAGTAGTACGGTTGTGTTCACAGTGACTGTTTCCAGAGGAGCTGCCCTCTTCTGGCCAGAGAGAGGAACTTATCGAACTGTTAAATACGTTTCATGTGTTTCCAGCAGGCATGCAGAATAATGAGTTTTGATTTACACTGAAAGCGTGTTAGCATTAGTTCTGCTATCCTTCAACATAACATAAGCTGAGCAGTTAGCATGCCACCCATCACACAGACTTTGTGTACGTTCACCTGTCAGCACAGAGCTGGACCTTTAAACCTTTATCTCTCACCTCTTCAGTTAACATACAGCATCATTAATCAGGCTGTGTGCCAGGCCCACATGCATACACGGTATGTATACGTAGATTTACAGGATCTTGACTTTTTGTGGTGCCAACCAATCAGCACATTCAACGAACACCAGGAAGCTGTCCCCTGTCTTTTATCTTTAAGGACCTTAGATGTACTGCTGTACAGTCAATGCTCACATAACTGCCCTAGCAAATTCTGTAAAAAGCAGGAGCATAATGAATAATTATCATCATCAGTGCAACTGGGATTGTTATTGTGATCAGCTCACGCGTTCTCGTACCTCTAAAATAAGGAAACAATGACAAATCCTAACACTGCTCAACAACCTGAAATCCTATACTACCAATAAATACTCACATATAACAATTAATCATTAAAATCCTTATCTAATTTATCTATTTGTTTGTTTGTGGTGTGACTGGACTTTGTTTAAGAAAAGCAGCAGAGACTAAAACATTACGTTCAAATCTCCTGGAGCCTACATTTCCCATGATGCAACCTTGTCTTAGACCCTCCTGCTCTTTAAACTTGACTTTTAGTTTATATTAATATTTATTTTCTGATTTTAATTTGAATATTTTCTGATAAGAATGAAGCTAAGCTTTTCTAACCCTCTAATCTTTACTTGTGAAACTGCGTGATGGTCTCTTTATACGGGACTGCGTGTTGATGGTTGTAATCAAAATAAAACAGTATCCGAGATATCGCTGCCCCGTCAGTCACAATGAGACGCAGTGAAGCAGACGAAGGCAGAACAACAACCACAACAACTGCTTCTGTTGCCGTCAGGGTGGCCTGGCTTCTCTCACACAGCATCCTTCAGCACACACTGAAAGCACTGGAGGCTCCTCTGTAACTGACCCCTGACCCCCACCCGCAGCCATTTCCCTGCAGATCATAAGGCAAGCACAGACAGTAGCAGCAGAGTTTGTGTACTTAAGGATATGAGTGCACGAGGATCTTGATGGCGAGTCTCCGGATAGGGTGGAAGGGGCTGAAGATGTAGAGGGCGGATGTGGCACTGAAACGGAAGATGGCCTTCCCTTTGTTCAGGACTATGAACGTCTGCAGGAGAACCAGACAGAAAAATACATAAATACACAGATTTTATTAATAATGCACTGTGCTGCCAAAAAAGGCACTAAAGCAGTGAACCGGGGAGCCAAGGCCTCCATTTTTATTCCTTAGAATTTATTTCTAAATAATATGGGTGCTGTGTCTTGGGTTTGTGGTTTTAGGGTGGGTAAACTGTTCATCTCTATGGCTTTAAGATTTTTTCATGTATAATCTTTCTGTAAATAATGAAGTGATTAATCTGCTTTAAATTATTTTAGTTCTCTGAAATGTAACAAACCATAAGATCTGATACATGTAGTATTTTCTATAACAGTAGATTTGCAGTTTAGTTTACATAAATTTTGAGAATAGTATGTAGATTGTTCCTGGCAGGCTCTACTGGAGGCTGGCTCCAGGAGTTAGTCAGTCCCAAAGACTGAATAAGACCTGGATGAGCCAGCGTCTGGTTTGGAGATCTGTGGCCAATGCTAACAGTCTTAGCTAGAGAAAAGCATATTGGCTAATTAGTGCTAAATAATGCTACAGCTACATCTACAGCGAGAAAACAGTGGCTGGCAACTGCAGAAAAACCAAAACAATCAAAGCCATGTGGAATAAACGTTTAAGCTAAATGACTTTTAAATCCTTTAAAGCAACTTTCACCAAGACGCCAATAAAGTGGCAACAGGATGAAGTCGGTGTGCTATCAGTGTGTTTCCATCAATTTGTGATTGAAGGGGGTTAAGTTGGCAAATATACATGCAATCAGTTTGTGATAAAACCATGTTTAATTGTGAAAAACTGGCAAAAATCACAAAACTGTGCGATGTGTTGCAAAATCTTAAAATATACATACAAAAAGCAATTCACATTAGCTACTCACAACCAGAACTTCAGATCTGAGACAGAGGTTATTTTCTGAGCCTCCTCTTGAGGGGCTCAGAAAATAACCAGAACCAACCAATCGAGAACTATTTCAAAGAGATGCATTGCAGATGAGTTGTGCTCATCGGTGCAGATTGACTCCGACCGACTGAAACATGTTAGTCTGTTAGACGGCAGTTATTTCCAAACCTTCGCCAATCTGTCTGAGAGCTTTTCTGTCTCAGAATCAGGAAAAATTCAATGCAATCACTGAAAAATCACCAACTTTTCCCAATCACAGAGAGGATATCGTCCTAGAGCAGGGGTGTCAAACTCAAATACACAGTGGGTCAAAATTCAAAACTGGAACAAAGTCGCGGGCTAACGTTAATATTTATTTAAATATATTTATTCCTCCAGATATAAGAATGAATCTTTTCTTATGGACTCAAACACGTTTAGCTGAAAAACTGAATATGGAAAAAGCAAAGCTTAATACTAAACAATATATATATATTAGCTGTATAATACCAGTAGGCCAGCTCTAATAGTAATTTGGTATGGCTTCGCGGGCCAAATGTAATTAGGCTGCGGGCCAAATTTGGCCCGCGGGCCAGAGTTTGACACCTATGTCCTAGAGTGTCTGCTCCATTGCAGACTAAAAAATAATAGAAATCCACTCACCAAAACCAAAGCACGGACTTCTGGGATGGTTTGTATCTCACATCAACCCACGATATTAATCAGATACCTTATCAAATATAACTAAAAAAAGAATTTAAAAATGGCTTCCACCTGCTTGCTTGTGGAATCGATCGGCTTTGACTAAATATTTTTGGTTACATGAAGTCTGAAGTCAGCTGATTTGTCCTATTTACATGGTCTCCACAATATTACCATGTAAACAGATTTGAGCAATCCAGGACACACACACACACACACACACACACACACACACACACACACACACACACACACACACACACACACTAGGTAACTCTCCTGTGGTCCTCAGAGAATCTTCCAGGGATCCTCTCCAACAGCGGAGAAGGTACATCCAGAAACACACACACACTTTCTCTCTGGGTGACCTACCCTCTTGTCTTTGAAGTAGTATGGGTCGATGTCTTCCAGTGGAACGCCCACCAGATGAGATGGGATGTCAGCGAAGATGCGTGGCAGCTGTTTTCCTGCCTCCAGATCGGGCCGGGGCCGGGGGAGCTCCACGTCGCCCAGGTCCTGACGCACACACAGACACACAAACCACATCTGAAATATCTCACATCTGTCTGCTTATAACGGCTCACTTCTTTATTTCCACGTTTACCCTCCAGCATCTTGTGCTTGTGTGAGCTGTGTGTGTGTGTGTGTGTGTGTGTGTGTGTGTGTGTGTGTGTGTTTGTTTTGACGCACCTCCTGGTAGTGTTTGTTGCGTCGGGACTCCTCCTGGGCGATGCGCTGCTCAATGGCCGCCAGGGAGTCCGGCGTGAAGCGCTGAAAGCTCTCTGGTCCCATTGGAAACACACAGCCAGCCATCTTCTCATCCTGATCCTGCTGCTGACTGGCCCAGTATACCAGCTGCGCACACACACACACACACACACACACACACACACACACACACACACACACACACACACACACACACACACACACACAGAGGACAGAGGACAGAGGACAGAGGTTAGCTATGAAAAATGACTTCCTACTTTAAACTTCCAGTTTGAACATAGTAATCTAATCCCACAACCTGCTGAATCAAACCGAACACACTTCAACACACTGTCACCAAAACCCAGCAGAGCTGCTGCTGCTGGAAACTCGTTCATCAAGTCACAGGAAAAAGAAATGCAAAGCATTGTAGCAGTTCAGTAAATCAAAATATAAATCGATCCAGTTGTGCTTTATACGATTATGTTTAAACTTAACAAAATTTAAACCAGTGCATGTTTGCAAACATCAAAAATGTAGAGATGACACACGAAGTATTTCAGATATTTCTGACACATTTCATTGTTGAGTCCTCTCCAAAGTTTACAAAAGCTTTAATGGTTTTAATAATTATAAGCAGCATGGCAGCTTCAACTTTACAGCAGGATTATTATGATGATTGTTATTTTTAGCTTTTACTGCTAATGCTGAAATTAAACCAGAATATGAAATCTGTAGATTGAAAAGTAAATCACGAGCCCAAAATCTGCTGACGTCTCACATATAGTCAGAAAAAAAACAGCTGACTGACCACCAGAACAACATCCTCGTGTTGTGTTATGAATCATAATTTTTCCCAATATTAACCCTTTAAGACCTACCATAGAACCAAGTCCGCCAGAGCTTATATTATAGTTTTACATGCTGTAGTGCCATTTATGGGAGCATTTCAAGTTGCTATACACCAATACAACCATTATAGCCCAAATTTTAATAATATGTCTGCATTAGGTGCATAGTAATTACATAAATTGCAAAAAAGTGCAATAAACTACAAAAAAATTGAAAATCGTTTTTGTTTTTTTAACATATATTTCTAGTTAGAGAAATTTAAGAGGCTTATCCCTCAAAACTGTAAATACAAAAAAGTTGCACAAACTAGACACTTAAAATTTATTTTGAGTGTCTTCATAGTTTTATTTTTGAAATACACCAATTTTTATACACTGCAGGAAAAACGAAAATAAATATTATAGTGCAAATTTGCAAAAAAGCAGCATATGCATCAAAATAAACTATTTCCAGCAGTGCAATATGAGTCCTCAGCATCCCAGAAACGACACAGAAAGTCATAAAGTCAAAGATAACTTTTAAAAACACCAGTATAGGCTCATGAGGCCCTCATGGTAAAAAACTACATTTTCGCAAAATGACGTCACTTCCGGTTTCGGGCAGGACATGGTGGACATGCGATAGTTCGCGCTGACGTCTATTCCAACGTAGGAAGTGTTATGAACAGCTGATCGGATCAGCAAAGCGTGTTTCTGGAATATTATGTTTTTGTTGCTGCAAGTGCTTTTTATGCAGTTTTTTCAAAGCTATATGTGGAAGGAAACTGACCGAGGACAAGCTGATGGCATAAGATGTAAGTACAACTCCTCCGGTTTCATATGCAAAAAAAATTATTGCGCTAGCTCACGTGGTTGCAGAGCTACCGGGATTTAAAAATAGTTACACAAAACGGAGCGTGCCCGCTCTGACCGGCTTTAAAGGGTTAACGACTATGAATCTCAGAGCAGCTGTTTGTAAAGAAGTCACTGAGCATGCTCAACATCCAGCTTACTGTGTTTGCCACTGTGGGATTAATCACTTTAGTTTTGACATAATTTTATTTTCACATCTGTCCATTTCAGCTTCACTTTAAAAAAAATCATTGGTGACATTTGCAAAGCATAAACTTGCCGAGCACATTACAATTAAGGACTATAACGCTGTAACTTCCATATTTTATGGTAATAGAGCTGCGAAATGCGTCAGTGCTGATGCAGAGGCTTTAGTAAAGAAGTCAAATAAAAGCGGCCTCCCTCTTTAGGTCAAAACTGATGATAGAAAACACTTGTTGAGTATATTTTGAATCCTCGAGTCATGAGCTGACGAGCGTTTGATTTGAGTGCCAGGAGTGTCTATGGGCATCGGGACAGAGCTGTGATTGAACGGCCTCGTCGCTCGCAGGATGATTACGTCCTCTGAGACGGCGTTCTGCCACTCAGGACAACCCCAGCTTCACCTCGCTCATCATTCAGCGGCCGCTCGGGCCCTTTGAAAGGGCAGCAATCAGCCTGAAAAACTCTCCACGATCGACTCCAACCTGATGAAGCTCAATCACACCTGCCCCCCCTCCCACTCTGCCTGACACCTCTGCGATGTCAACAGCTGCACAAGGTGTTTTACAAATAACCAGATGACACTACTGCATGGAACACCGAGTCAACAGGAGCACAATTTTCGATTTTGATCCATTTTACATATTTAGTCCAGGTAAGACAATCACACTGCTCATTTTTCCTTTTCTACATGATGGTGGCCTGTTTCCATGAAGATACAATCCCAGTTTGGGATGGAAGAACCGGACTGGTCTGCACAGAGCGCCAACCTCAGCTCTATCAAACACGCCAACTGATGGCTGAACAAAGGCACCAGACCTCATTAACAGGCTGCATGGAGGCGAATCCTCGATGAAGAGGAAAGCAAGCCAGAGTCCAATCCCCTCTCCATCAATCAATAAATCAATCAAATACTTTATTGATCCCTGATGGAGCCATTCACGGCAAGCAAGGACAGCATCACATTAAACAATTAACTCACAGACAGCACACAGACGAAGCTAATTTACACTTTAGATTGAGAAGCAGCAGCGCTCTTAGGGACGTTATTTCATTCCTTCATCACTGCAGAGAAGAAGCCACGCATGTTTTACAGTAATATGTAAAATAATTAAAGCTAAATATTATTACGCAGTCAACAAAGGAGGAAGCATTACATAAATATAGATAAGTATCCTCCTTTCTGATCCAGAGGAGTCTGCAGGTCTGCCAACCTCTACTTGTTATTGGTCACAGGGGGAAAGGACCCAAACAAAGGACACAGGATGCCAGAGCCAGGTTTTAATCTCTATTACAATCCTGCCTGTTAATGATTAATGAAAACAAGATAATCAGGACTGCTCCATGTAGCTACCACACAGGTCTTATTGCACACATCTGCACCCACACACACAGCTGCCCTTTCCAAGGGACGCGCCACAAGTCTCGGCCTATCTCCCAGACAAACTCCAGCATTTATGATTTTTGCCATAACTGAGCTCCCCTATGGGAGGAAAACATATTAAAACAGAGAAAAGAAACATCAGATTTAGACTGAAGAAAGTCAGTGAGGCAAAAAAAAGGGGGAAAGAGGGAAAAAAACAAAGAAGACAAAGTCCTTGAAATAGACATAACGTAGGACTGAATGATGAAAAATGTGTAACAGGAATATATAACATGAAAACTCTCTTTGGCTCTTTTGAGCTTTTAAAAGAGTCTGTTCAGGCAATAGCATCCATGTGATTGGTGAAACGAAATCTTTGGGTTTCTCTTTTCGCCCTTCATCCACCTCACCAACTTATTTGAAGTGTACATTTGTATTTGCTCCTCCTTTTTTTTCCAGCCATACACCCATTAAAAGTATGTTTAATAAAACAGATCAAATCCATCTTGTTTATAGTTTAGTTGTAAGCTGAAACAAGTGCAGTGAAGTCTACACGAGTCCACCAGGCCTGCCCAGGGGCTAATGTGCAGGTTGGAGAGGACTGTTTCCTGCAAGAAGGTCACTGTGGTGCAGTTAATATTGAAAGGAAGCTAAAGACAAGAAAACACACTCAGAAAGCATGCTATTTGTGTGGTGTTTTGTTTCCATGTATAGAGTCCGATAATTATGGGAAGTTGAGATAATGAAGTGCAGACCAACAATGGTCTCATTAAACTCAGAAACGGGGCAATCGAGTATAGGGTTACACTGAAGGAGAGAAAGAGAGAGACTGACTATAGGATTACACTGAGAGTTTCAAGAGAGCAAGACTGACAAAGTGTGAGTGTGTAACAGGTCTGTGTGTGTGTGTGTGTGTGTGTGTGTGTGTGTGTGTGTGTGTGTGTGTGTGTCCAGACCATCTGCCTTGGATCCTAATTGAATGATTAGACAGCCCTCGTTTTTCAACCCTTCATGCATTTATTCTTCACAGCTCCCAAATCTGATTTCTGAAGAGAGAGTGTGTGTGTGTGTGTGTGTGTGTGCATTCACGTGTGTGTGTCCACATCAAAGGAAGATCTAGCTCTGTTTTCCATTCTTATCAAAAGCTGTCATCCACTCAGTCTCTCTCTCACACACGTGCCCCAACTACAGTAGTTCCCGATGAGCTGCTTGGTCCTGGTTTCCATTTGACTCCATCACTTGGTCACGTACACGTTTATTGGCATCATGAGATTTGTTGGCCCTCCCAGCTGAAACAATAAAATTCCCCAAGTTGAGTTAGGAAAGATCAGCGACACTGAAAGATGACAAAAAGGCTGGAAAAGCAAATAAATCTTAAGTTTTTCTTCTCAAACAGGTCTCACAAGAAAACCAGAAATCATCAAGAAAAAGGTCCCAAAGTTGTCTCATGTTCATGGAGGCAATTGAATCCTTTTTATTCGTCACAGTCAGCAGGAATTTGTAAGAAATCTGTTTGTATAAGAAGTAACTTTTGTGTCTGCAGGAGCCTTGTTGTACAGACAAAGCAGGGACACGCTACAATGGAAACCCAAACCAGCTTTTTCTAAACCTAACACTCATATTCATTGTCCTTGAATATTTACAGGAAAACAGTGATGCATTTCAAAGTTAGAGGAATACTGTTGACCGGACCACAGGAATTGGCAGCCAGTAACTCCATGAAGAACCTTAACCCACACAAGCCACAACCTTAACCCTTTAAGACCTACCATAGAACCAAGGCCGCCAGAGCTTTAGGGAGCATTTCAAGTTGCTATACATTAATACAACTGTTATAGCCCACATTTTAATAATATGCATGCATTAAGTCCATAATAACGACATAAATTGCAAAAAAAGTGCAATAAACTACAAAAAACATTGAAAATCGTTTTTGTTTTGTTTTTTTTACATATATTTCTACTTGGAAAATTTTAAGAGGTTTATCCCTCAAAACTTTAAATTTAACTTTAACTTTAAAAAGTTGCAAAAAATAGTTTACAACAAGAGGAAATTTATTTTGAGTGTTTTCATAGTTTTATTTTTGAGATACAGCAATTTTTATATACTGCAGGAAAAGAAAAACAGTCTTATGATGCAAATTTGCAAAGAAAACAGCATGTGCATCAAAATAAACTATTTTAACTAAGCATCCCAGAAACTATTCAGAAAAGCATAAAGTCAAACATGACTTATAAAAACACCAGTATAGGCTTCTAAGGCCTACAAGTAAAAAACGACATTTCCGCAAAATGACGTCACTTCCGGTTTCGGGCAGGTAATGGCGGACATGTGATCGTTCGCGCTGACGTCTATTCCAACGTAGGAAGTGTTATGAACAGCTGATCGGATCGGCAAAGTATGTTTCTGGAATATTATGTTTTTGTTCCTGCAAGCGCTTTTTATGCAGCTTTTGCAAAGCCATGCGTGGAAGGAAACCGTGACCGAGGACAAGCTGATGGCATTAGATGTAAGTACAACTCCTCAGGTTTAATAGGCAAAAAAAATTATTGCACTAGCATATGTGGTTCCGGTTCTACAGGGATTTAAAAATAGTTACGCAAAACGGAGCGTGTCTGCTCCGATCGGCTTTAAAAGGTTAAATACATACATACAAACAGCTTGAGTGTCCACCATCCATAAACCCTCAGCTAAAGCAATGTGGGGCAAGCAAATCAGTGTCTTTGTTTACAGGGCTTAACCTTCAAGCCTACCCTAACCTAAGCGAGATAAGATGGAGCTCTGCAGTAATACAAGTCTACCAGACCAACGTGGCGAAGAGCAAGTCGATCTCAGTTCTGGTCATTAGCTCACAGTAGTGACCAAAAAACGAGAATGTGATTCGGCTGTAGTGGAGCTAATTTATGCCAAAAAGGCCCTGATGATTGTGTCCACACATCTAATAAGGATATATCCTGGCAACTTTCTCTTGGAGGAAGGAAGTCCTGTTGTAGACCAAGAGTTTCATGGAGGGATCAGCTGACTGCTTGGTGTATCATGTTGCAATCAGGATGAATTATAAAACACATCTTGGGAAGAAAAGATTTGAATGGTATAATTAACTTGCTACCTCTACAGCCTAATTCCAGATCAGCCATAAAAGATGGATGGATTTCACTTTAGCTCCTCTCTCTTTGACCAGCAGGCTGTGGGGGCTTATTTGCCTGAGATAACAGTATGGGAGATACCCTCTTTCTATGCCATCAGCTCCATTAGAAGAAATAGCTGCTCTAAACTGAGCAGTTAGAGAAGGATGACCGCTGAGTTCTTGGTTCACTATACATTGACCTCAATATTTAAAATTCTGGCCATGTTTGATATGAGCATCCACTACTGGAACAGAAAATACATACACATTAAATAAGGTAAATGCTGCCAGGGCCAGATTAAATGTCTACAGTCTGAATCGTGTCTGAAAAAACACGATGCCTACAATCTCACTGCATTCAGCCTGTAATCTTATCTCGGACACCTCACTGTCAGCTCCTAATTTTAACCACGTTGTGAATGAAAGCTGTCAGACGCATGTGTTTTATGAATGATTCATAACTCTAAATTACATCAAAGAGGCCTAAAATGTTCCGCTCCCTGAGTCACACAGCTTTCTGAGGACCTTTTAAGACCACAAGATTGTTTCCAGCAACCTTCTGACAAACTCCTACATTTATTGTACCTAATTTATAATCAGAGGAACATTCAGCTCTGAAATTACCAGCCAGGAGAACCATTACAACACAGTGACTGGTCACACTTGACTTTTAGTACATTTTAGTAATGGTGCCTAAGAAGCAAAGACCAAATACCGCTTCCGTCTGACATTTAAATGCATTATAATGTTCTTTACTCTTTGATTTCTATTTTGTCGTCTCATATATTTCAGCACCCTGTTACACCTTTTTTTACCATTGTCTTTTCATTAACAACTTCCTGTTTGACTTCTTCATAGTCGTGGACCTGCCTATACCCTTTCCCTTCTGTCTGTTTTCCTTTACTACCTCCTCCCATGTCCTTTCACGTTCTGGAAAAAGATGCAGGGTGCATGGGCATGAGACACAGATGAGCCAACACAGTAAAAGTCCTACAAGCTGATCTTCTGATCTTTCAAGGCTTCTGGCCATTTTTCCAGGCACTTCTCTCAAAGAATGCTCTAATTGGCATCACCTGAAAATATTTCTTCAGAGTCAGACAGAGTCATATATTTAATGTTACCCTTCTTTCAGACACTAATCAGCCTCCATACTGCTTCCAGCAGCTTCAGGCTAAACCACAATGAACTGCTACAAACTTCAAATGGCTGAACAGATGATTACAGATCCGTTGCTCTGCAGAGCTTCAACTGTGTTTCGTGCTTTTAATTATGTTCCCTGCTCATTGTGTCTTTGCATTGTTGTTTACTACTAATTCTTTTGCAGCTCCTCACTACAGCAAGACCTTAAGGTTTCAGGAAATGCTGAACCAACTAATGCTTAATGCCGATACTGCATGCTGCAATCCCCTTAATAAGTGATGACGTGTCGGCCGTGTGTTGGATGAGGCTCTCATCCTGTTAGCACGCTGCAGTGCGGACCTTAACCTTAAGGTCAGGACTTTTTCGTAGCAAGAAATCGTGCACCAACGTGTTAAGGACTAATCTCGTCCTATGGTTGGATAATCTCTGACGTTATTTTGGCTTCAATTTGGTTGATTTTCAGTATTTTACATCATGGAACCTGATAGCACATTATATGTCAACCAGTCTGACTTTACCACTGCCTATGCTGACTATACTGCTGTTTGGAGGGTTGGTAAAGTCTTTCAGTCTCCTGAGTGTTTTTTTAGGAATCATCAGTCAGAATTTGGAACATCATCTTTAGATTGAGACTAGCTATCTGACCACCTTCGTAAATACTCTTTTTCATGGATGCCTTGATGTTAAACTTTATTGCAATCATGATTTTTTTTTTTAACTGTCAGTGGTGCCACAGAGTTTTGTTGCTTTTGGAAAAGAAAGGAGCATTTGGATCTAGAAATGTTATCCACTTAAGAGGTGAATAACGCAACAAAGATCGCTTTTCTTATGCTAATAATAATTAACATATTTCCTACTGGGGACAGCTGGGCTGTGTTGGTGGGTTTCCTCCAACAATTAAAAGTCATCCTCCTCTGCAAAGTCAGTAAGTCTAGAAAATTGCTAAATATATGTGCACATAGAACATGAAAATAACAAAAATGCTTCCCTTTAAAGTCAGTTTTTGTATCTTTATTTTAAGTTTCAGTATTATCACCAGACATTTAAACCTCTGTGAGCCAAAAACCACAAAGTAACTTGGAGAGTACAACCACAGCAACAAGCTGTTTCACCTCTGAAGCTAGACTGAGGACTGCCCATTAGCATTCGGCTGCCTTGCTCAAGAACAATCTGAGGCTTTAATTCTGCACAACATGAAACAACAGCAGAGGTTTTTTTACTACAGACACCAAAAGTGAAGATGTTATGAAACAGGAAGATGGGGGAGACTGGATGAATTTCTGGGTCACCACGCCAACACAGACAACCAAACAAGTGTCGCCCTCAGGAAGGACACACACACACACACACACACACACACACACACACGCACACACACACACACACACACACACACACACACACACACACACGCACACGCATGCAAATATGCACGAGGAAAGTCACATTCAAGCACAAACATGCAAACAAGCTTCACAACTTTTACATTAGGGCTGAAACATTGGTTAATAAACCTGCAGCTACAAAAAACACCTCCAGTTTATTTCCTACATATACATCAATCAGACCATTATAAATAATTATAAATGCAAAGCAGAGGCTTTATGAACAATCTTAAATTGGAAAGTCGCTTTATTTGAGTAGATCCTTTTCTGAAACCATCACAGACACCATTAACTACATTTACTGCTAGTAAATTCAGATCAGATAGGTTGCTGTTAGTCAACTTTGATGTCCTTAAACTCACTGTATCTCCTTTTTGTTTCAAAAATAATATTTCAGATAAATAATCCAAACCCTAGCAGCTGCCTGATCACGTCTTGTTACCTCAGAGTCTGTGGTGAAGACCTGGGGATGAGCATGATGGCACATTCTCAGGGTAAATCACCAAAGCTGAAACAGTGGGTGAAAATAGTGACTGAAACGATGTCAGTGGTGCTCTAAAATTATTCAAAATAAACAATGAAACTATTACTACACACAGCAAATAATCAATGAAGAAGAAACCGAATGAAGAAACTCAAAAAGTGAGCTTCAGATGATCCAACACCATTAAATTTAAAGTCCTTCCTGCTGAATGAGCAGGAGCATCAGGTCATGTGCCATCTTCCATCTCACCAACCAACCAGCTTATTCAAGTGGTTCAGCTGGTTTGAGTTTTTTCCTGTTAAAAGGGAGTTCTTCCTCCACACTGTCGCCAAGTTCATACTGCAGAGAATCATTTGATTTTAAGGGTTCTCTTTAATATTGGAGAGGCTTCACTTTACAACATGAAGCTATTTGAGGCTCCTTGAGGTGGAACTGAAATGAACACACTTATTGAAACAGCAGCCATAGTGTCACGACCCTGGGTCTCATGACCAAGTGTTTTGAGTTTTAGTTTATTTTGATGTTTATAGTATATGGTTAAGCTCATTAGTTTTTCTAGTTCATTTGTTATTCGATTCCCCTTGTGTCTTCCAACCCCTGTTAAGCCCTTCATGTGTTTCATGTCTGTGTCTTACGTTGTCAAGTTCAGGTTGTCATGTCTGCGTCTCATTATGTTTCCTGTTTTATTTTGAAGGGGTCCTGTGTTCCTATGTTTAATGTTTTTAGTTTTACTCCACCTCTCGTGACGTCGTTATGTTCATGTGTTCAGCTGTTTCCCCGTGTGTTCCCACTTCCCTCATTAGTCTCCTGTGTGTATTTAGTCCGTGTGTTTTCAGTCGTTCCTGACAAGGAAAAACTGCTGCTGCTACAGAAAACTGTAAAGCTTAAAAATGACACATGCATGAAGAAAATGACATCTGTCCAGCTGTGGCCTGTTCACTGACGGACATCAGACCAGTAAATAAAGTGGAGAACCCTTAGAGTTAAGTTAGCACTGTAGTGTATGTGGATGTGGAGGGCCCGGGGTTAAAGGGACGGCCTTTAACAACACAGTCATAGCTCCACTGTTACTGTGGAACAAAGCAATAATAATGAACAATGATTAAAAATGTTGTGTACTGATGATGATGACATTCTTTATTTCATTCAAGAATATTTAAGTCGACTTGCTTGATTTTATTTCAGTAATGGTCACTAGTCTCATCTCCAAAGTGAGCTTCTAAGGTTATTTTTACACACTACTGCAGGACACCGTTTTGGTTTTTTATCTACAGTTTACAGACGTCCCCTAAACACGTCACACACACAGTTTTAGCAGCGAATGTGAGCTCTTTAAACCGTGGCCCTGCAGACGGCAGCTTTCCCGAGAAGCACTCATCCAAACAGCACGGCTGAAGTCGTTTGTGACAGGAAACCAAAGACAATGAATAAATAAAGCAAAGTAAAACATGTTGACCTGTCGTGTTAAGAAGCAGTTTTCAAATTTCTTTCGTAAGTTTGAGCACCGCATCCAGCTCCAACACTCAAACACAGGACAAGAAACCAACAAGATCAAAGAAAATGTTCTGCATGGTGAAGCTAGTTTTTTCATAAAAAGGTGAGGGACACATTCGGTCACGCCTGCTGCATGAAGACACACACCTGTGCTGTTCTATGACATCACACAAGTCTGTTAAAGACACAGTGACGTGCAGAGTCGGCTGAAAACAACAGAATGCTCCTTTAGTGAGTTTCTCCTCCTTATTTCCATTTTTCAGGCATTCATCAGCCGTGTGTGTGTGTGTGTGTGTGTGTGTGTGTGTGTGTGTGTGTGTGTGTGTATTCACTGGGCTTAGGTGAATGCATATTCTGTCCTCCTTTATTTCCATACCATTTCAGCTATTCATCAGATACAGTAGCTGCCTCTGTGCGCCCCCTGCTGTGTGTGTGTGTGTGTGTGTGTGTGTGTGTGTGTGTGTGTGTGTGTGTGTGTGTGTGTGTGTGTGTGTGTGTGTGTGTAGAAAGGCCGCACGCTTGGTTTGCTGTTTTCTCCTTCAAGCGTTTCTTCCAACCTCTGGCAAGCTACAAACTCTGTGTCTGTGCAGCGTCTCCACATCCTGTCTGAAGCCTGTTTGTGGAATAAGGTCAAACTAAAACACCAAAACAAAAAGATGTCTGTTCTTTACAGAAACGTAAATTAAATACTCAGACTGAGATGTTATTGTGGCCGGAGACGTGATCATTTCGAGGGGTGCGCTCCTGCTGCCGGAGTACGGAGGCTCGTTAGTGACAAAACTACACAGACTCCCGCGCTGTGAACAAACAGTGGATGGAGATTATGAAGCATTCATGGACAGATTATTTAGGAGGGTGAAGGCTGAGTTTAGACTGCAAGTGTGCGTCTGGATTCGGGCTCACCGTCGTGTCGGTGCTGCTTATTCTCAGCTTTGTCAGTTTATAAACATTGCATGCAAACTCCAACTGGGAGCAGCCGAGCAAACTCCGCAGGAATTCACCTGGAAGTGAAGCTTCATCTTCTGCTAACTAACATGAAGCTACTCCAGTGCAGAGCGGCTTCACCTTGTCTGGACGCTCCGTTGCTTGTACAGAAACGGGCTAACCTCCCTCCTGGGAAGTACTAAAGTCTGTAAGTGTTTCTTAAGTGTTTTCAAACCGGAGCTGTCAGGATATCAGTTTGTACAACATCACTGTTAATGTTAGTTCAAAGAATAATTTATTATGATGTTGTCACCACATTCCAGGATTTATGGAGAAAAAAGACAAAATGATCCCGGCCTCCTGGATGTCACATCAGACAACAACGCTCTCCAACCTTTCCAGAGTTTGGCAGAGGTCCTGGTCCCAGCTGATGTTCTGTTCCAAACACTTAACGGGTTTCCTCTCGCAGGGAAGCATGTCTTGCTTGATCTTCAGTGAGATGGATAGCGAGGACCAGATCGTTCTCATCCTCCAGAACATTGTTGGTGTCTTTTGTTGTAGCCCTCCACACTGTTTCTCCTTTTCTTTCCAGCCCATACCTCCACCTCCTCCACCTGCTCCCTACTCCCACTTCAGATCACAGGGTCGTCTGCAAACGAGTCCATAAAAGTCCATATAGACTCCTGCCTGACCTCATCTGTCAGCCTGTCCATCACCACTGCAGACAAGAAGAGGCTCAGAGCAGATCCCTGATGTAATCCCGCCTCCACTTTGAATCCATTTGTCCCTCCAACCGCACACCTCACCATGTCCTGCACCACCCTCACATACTTCTCTCTCACTACTGAATTCCTCATTCAGTAATAAACTGCAGGGATGACTTACTGTCATTTTTAACAAGAAGCTGAATGTATGCCAAAATATTTTAGTATTTTTAGAAGAAGAACATAAAAAGATCAAGTCATTTGTGCTTCTACATTTAATGGTATAAATGCCTTCATCAGTTTACACCATTAATCACGTTTCTGTGATGTTTGATTGGCAGGAATCCTGCTTTAAACACACCTAAACAGCCACAGTGCTAATGTTGTGTTTCTAATTCATAAAAAAGGGACAAAGTTAAAGTAACTCAGAACAAATGGACACTGGCTGAATTTGTATCACTTCAGGATGCTTCTCCGGATCTTCCCTTGCAGGTTAACTACAATTTTGACTCTGTTTTTGTATTTTTGTCTTAACACACCCTCCATACAGCACAGACGAGGCTGAAGGAGAGCAGCTCAGAGCACGTGTGGCAGCACTCAGGACCAATCCCATCAGCTCTGTTGGCTCGGCTCTGAAAGCAGAGCGTCCTGTCACAGCTCGGTGATGGAGAGCGAAAACTCCCACAGAAAAACCTCTACTGAGAGGACGCCGCCATCCAGGAGCAGCAGCAGTGAATATGCAGCACCTTCAATTCAATTAGCCTGAGAGGAGGAAACGCATTTTGTCACCGTGCCGCTGCTGCGATCGCAGCGGAGCTGCTGCCCGGCACAGGGAATGATTCACTGACGTTGGGCAGAACGCCAAGCCAAGCTGGCAGAGGACCACTGGGACCGTTTGGGGTGGGTGGTAAAGATGAGGGGGGTGACCCTGACATGCGGCCGCTTCCGTGTGTCATGTCAGAGCTGCGTGTTGGATGACAGTCCCTCACACCTCTACACACACTTAAAATCCACCTTCCAGTGTTTGCGCTTCAGACGCACGCACCTCGGCTCGGTGGTGTCGCCATCATAACATAAACTGTGCTTTTGATTATGCGCCCTTTCGTATTTTCATATTTCAGGCCATTTGTGGAACCCTGTCTCCTGAAAATTACATTCATGCAGGACCTTTTTTAATGAATTAAGTGCTACATTTATGTATCACATATCACACTGCTGGCCATTGTGATGTTGGCTTGTGTCCTAGGGATTCAGTTGCTACGTGCTTTGGCTAATAAAGTACAATGTGGAGCCTCTGCAGACTTTTCTGTATTAAAGAAGGAAGGAAAAAAATCTCAAAGTGCTGCTAGCTCCTGGAAGCAACAGACAGGAGGAGCTAAACAATGGATGTAGAAATAGTTTCTGCTGGTCAAACAGTAAAAACTGATGTAAACAATATTATGTGCTTAAAGAAAAATCCTCATTTCTCAGATTGTCTCACATTCAACTAAAAATAAAACAGTCAAAACTTTTGTTTCTCTAAACAACGATGATCCAGCAACGCAGGTAAAGAGGCTGTTTGGAAAACATTGAATCCGAGCTAAACTGTGAGTCCGGTCTGCAAAGAACACAACAAATGTGCTCAGTCTTTCCACAGCGACCTGTGAATGCAACACCGTCGGCCTGCAAATGGATTCTTATATAAACTCCACTTCCTCCAGTTTCTGATCCGGAGAGCTGTGATCTTGTCTTTTTAAAAAACAGGGCTCTGCTCTCTCTTCTATTCTCTTCTATCAGACAGTTTGGCCCTAAATTGGCTTCCTGCGTCCCGCCCGTCAGAGGGAGTTGGATCAGTCTGCTGCTGAAGGTGCTTTTCTGTTTCTCGGTGGGGTTGACTGATTGTCCCTGACTGCCAGTAGTTGGTTCATTGTGCTTTGTTGTTGCTTGGGCTGCAGACAGTCCTGGCCCTCGCCTCCACACTGAGCCAACCTGACTCATTAGTTTAGCAAGTCCTCCGGCCTCGCCGGCTCGGACGCCGATGACTTCATCCTAGAAGCTGTGCGCTGGCCGGCGCAGAGCTCTCGACGTGTTAGCATCAAGTCCGTCCTGCTGTTTGTTACCTGTCGCTCTTCACGGTCGTCTGCAGTGTTCACACAGGGTGCTTAATCCTTTCAGAATCAAAGAAGGCCGGCCTAAACTGTTTCAAACCCCTGACTCAAACATTACTTACAAAATGTGCACCAGAACCATTTTCATCCTTCCTTGTCTCCTCCATCACTGCTGCCTCTGCCACGATTTCTTAACTGCTTATTTGCCCTCCCTTCTTACCTTCATTCCTTTTTCCTCATCTTACTGCCTCCTTTTTTCTTATTCTTTCATTCTTTCTTATTCTTCTTTCATCCTCCCTCTATCTTTCCATCATCCTGTCTCCTACCTTCCTTTTTCCCTTTTTATCCTTCCTCCTTCATCTGTCCTTGTTTTTCTCTTTTTGTATCCTCTTCCATTCCTTAAATATTTTCATCTATCAACCTTAAACTGTCATTCTTCCCCTTTTTCTTCCTTCCATCCATACTTTATCTATCTCTAACCTTCTATCGTTACTTCCCTTCTTTCCTCTCCTACCCTCCCTTGTGTTTTCTAATTTGTTTCTTCCTTTTATCCATTCATTATTTAGCTTTCCCTGTTTTTCTCTTTCCCTTTCTTATTCTTCTTTCCTTTGTTGGCTCATTGTCTCTCTTCTTATTTATTCCTCCCTGCATTTATACTCCATCCATTCATCTTTCTCCCTTTCTTTTCTAATTACTTCTGTCATTCCTGTTTCTTTCCTTAACACTGCTTTACCTCCTTTCTTTGCTTCCTTCTAATACTAGCGCATATATAACTCCACTACTGTGGAGTCCGCAGCTGGAGATGGCGGTCGATGCTCCGCACATTGCTCCAACCGATAGTGCGGCCCTCAGTGCTATGATGGGGTGGGAGTCGGAGTTATATTTACCACGGTATGAGAGACTCCTTGGAAAAGCAGCTGAAAGATATTAAGGACTGCTATGACAGGAAACATGTAGTACTGGCTTGATAGCAGGAAATGAACTTTCAAAATAAGAGCCAGAGGATCACAAATGAGGTGCTGTTCTGTCAGAGAGATAAAAAGGGAAATGCTTTGGTGAATCACCAAATGTACTCTGGCAGCTGTTAATAAATCCAGCCTGGCCCACCCATGTGAAGCGTGTGTGGGAAACTCTGCACAAGACACCTCAGAGTCCCGCCTCGGCTCACGGCTGCTCCTGCCGTGCGATATTACAGGAGGCTGTAATGGGCGATCAGTGGTTTTGGTGACATTAGGCACACAGGCTGCGTGTACTTGAATCAAGGTGTGTTTGTGCAGACCAATCACATCATATCATAATTTCTATATTAGTTCCCGCCACTGTCTCAGTTAAGTGTCTCCTCTGAGTGTGTCCGTGGTTATTAACACACAATGACGGAGCGCTGGTATCAGTTCATGTTCTGGTCAAGGTCGTATCGAAGATAAAGCTGTTATAGGTGTCGTCAAATCCCCATCAGACGGTAAAGGACCGCACTCGACCCTCCGAACTAAAAAGCAGCCATTCAACGCCTCGCAAAGCTAAAATTCATTTACGCACACACACACACTTTTCTCATTTCTGATTCCTTTGGCTTGTTTCCTTCCTTCAGTCCTTGTTTCCTTTATATTTCTTCACATCCTCTTGTCCTTCATTGGTTTCTTCCTCCCTTTGTGCTGTTGTTTCCTTTCGTGTTTCATTTTTCCCTCCCTGCAGCTGTAGTCCGATCTTCCTTCCTTCTTTCCATCATAACTTCCTCTGTTGTTTGTTGGTTCCCTTTTAAGTCTTCCTTTCCATCTTTTCCACATTTTCTTTATTTCGTCTGTTTTTCTGATTATCTCCTATGCTTCCTTCCTTTTCCTCTTCCTCCATTCCTTAGTTCTTGTCCTACCTTTTCTTAATTTTCTCTGTCCGTCCTATTTTTCATTCTTTGCTCCTTCACTCCTTCTACCTCATTTCCTGTTTTTCATCCCTCCCTTTTCCTGTCCTTCATTTTCTCTTTTCTCTTCTTATCTTTATCCCTTCTTTCTTTCCACCCTCCTCTCCTCCCTCCCTTCCTTACTGTTATCTCCCCTCCCTTCCTTCCTTGCTTGCTTCATTCTTCAATCTCCTCTTCATTGTCTCCTCCTTTCCTCATCCTTTCCTTTCTTTCAACCAAATCTCTCCTTCCTTGCTTGCTTCGTCTCCCCTCTTTTCTTTTTCTCTTTTTTCCCTCCCTGCTGCCTTCTCATCTGTCCTTCTTTCTCCCTTTCTTCTTTCCTTCTCCCTTCTTTTTTCTCTCCCTTACTCCCTTGCTTCCCTCCCCTACCCTTCTTTGCTTCCTTCTCTTCCAATCTTTTCATCTCCCTCCCTCCCTCCCTTATTTGCTTCCACATTTCCACTTCCCCTTGCTTCATCCTTCCCTTCCTTTCTTGTAACCCTTCATCTCCACTCTTTTCCTTCCTTCCTCCCATCTATCACTCTCCCTCCCTCCTATTCCTCCCCCCCTTACTCCCCTTTTTCATTCGTTTTCCCTTTCCTTTCTTCCTCCCTCCACTCCTTCCTTTCATTCCCTTTTCCTTCCTCATCTCTCCTCCCTTCCTTTCTTGCCTCCTTCCTTCTTCTCACCTCTACTTCCTTCTCTTACTCTTTCCCCCTCACTTGCTTCCTTGATTACAGCCCAATCTCTCCTCCCTTCTTTGCTTAAACGTTTCCACTTTTCCTTGCTCCATCCTTCCCTTCCTTATTTGTAACCCTTCATCGCCACTCTTTTCCTTCCTTCCTTCCTTCCTTCCTTCCTTCCTTCCTTCCTCCTGTCCTTCCTCAGGCCGTTCTCACTCCCCGGGCACAGCATACCCACGTTTTGTCACGTCCTGTAGCGTTCCTGAGGTCACCTTTCGCGTTCTTATGGTACGCGCTGGGTTATGGAAGAATCCCAGTGGAATGACGGTCCCGTGGTAATACACGTTCCAGCCATGTATTCAAGCCCTAAACCTAACCTTTTCCTTCCTTCCTTCTTCCTTCCTTCACTCTCCCTCCCTCCTATCCCTCCTCCATCCTTCACTTCCTTTCTTGTAACCCTTCATCTCCCCTCTTTACCTTCCACCCCCCTTTCTGTACTTCTCTTCCTTCCTTCCTCCGCCCCTCCTTTCCTCTCTGTCTGTCTGAACCTCTGGTTGTCTTGAGCGTCATCTAACCATCTGAGTCATTAGCGTGTCTTGTTTGCATGCTCTTTATCGTCACTTTTTATCGCTGTATTTTTTATCAGCTCAGCTGCAGGTTTGTTGTGTTAAACTGAAATTAAAGGAAACATGCGTCAGTGTCTCAGGCTGCAGCTGTCGAGTATCAGACTAACCCGCACTCTTCTTTCTTTCTGATGGAAGTCTGTGTTTTTAACTTGCTGCATCATCGTTCACACAGGAACACGACAACATGGAAAAACATTTTGTAAACAGCTTCAGGAGTTTGGTTTATGACTGACAGCTGTGAAAATACGAATATGAATGTGAACGGAGCAGAAGTGAATCAATAAAGAGAGAACAACAGGCTGAAATAAGAGATACAGACACAGAAATAGAAAGCTATTTGTCCTTGCATGTACTGCAGGCATGCATCACTCTGTGAGTGTGTTTGATCTTCTCTGTGTCTGTCCTCATGAACAGAGGGATGTGGTTATCACTGCAAAATTATTACACTAAATATGACTTTTTCAGCTGTTTAACAATTACAGCTGATCTTTTATTAGCATGTTTGTTGGAAACATTCATGAGTCTTCCTTTTTTCTTGTTAGAATATAAGGTGCTCGTCCTCATTTCTTTCACAAACACGTTTCTTTACCGAAGTAAGATTTTCACTCAACTACAGAAATATAAATGAAACCGACTTTTGGCAGTAAAACTAAGTAAAACACACCGGGTGCTGTTAGGTAGCACAAAGCTGCTGTTTGCAGTTTGACTTCTAAAAGAGATAAAAGTTTGTGTAACCTGTAAATCACTCAAGGTTCCAGGGTCTCACCCCAACTCCCATTCCTGAGATTGCCTCTTCACGCTGCTCCCGTTAAAACTTGAGCTCTTCTAGCAGCCGTCTCTAAACTTCCTCATGACTGATCATTTCCTCCTTACACAGATATCTCTGATAACTACAGGTAACACAAGAAACTGCACTTCATACTCACCACCCTCTCAGACCTATCAGTAAACCTCCCACAGATGTTCACAGCTGGATTTTATGAAGTTTCTAACATATTAACAGACTCATGGCCTCGATCATCATGATCATCATTATTATGTGGACTCTTACTATTAGTGCTGATTTTTATTGACATATTGTTTCTTGTTTTGCACTCCGTCAGAGGCGTCACTTTTTAGCTGTGGGGTGGCTGTAGCTCAGGCGGTAGAGCAGGTCATCTACTGATCGGAAGGTTGGTGGTTCGATTCCTGGCTTCCCTGAATGACTAAAGTGCCAAAAACTGCAGTTCCTCTAATGGAGTTCCACCAGCCTCTCATGTTAAAATGTTCAACTTTAACCCTTTAAGACCTACCAAGGCTACCAGAGCTTACTTTATATTTTTACATGTTGTAGTGCCATTTTTGTGAGCATTTCAAGTTGCTATACATCAATACAACTGTTATAGCCCATATTTTAATAGTATATTAAGTCCATAGTAACTACATAAATTGCAAAAAAGTGCAATAAACTACAAAAAAATTGAAAATCGTTTTTGTTTTTTTTACATATATTTCTACTTGGAGAAATTTAAAACTTTAAATAGAAAAAAGTTACAAAAAATAGTTTACAACAACAGGAAATTTATTTTGAGTGTCTTCATAGTTTTATTTTTGAGATACACCAATTTTTATATACTGCAGGAAAAATGAAAAACAATCCTATGATGCAAATTTGCAAAGAAAACAGCAGGTGCATCAAAATAAACTATTTTAATCAGTGCAATTTGAGTTCTAAGCATCCCAGCAACTATTCAGAAAAGCATAAAGTCAAACATGACTTATAAAAACACCAGTATAGGCTTTTAAGGCCTACAAGTAAAAAACTACATTTTCCGCAAAAATGACGTCACTTCTGGTTTCGGGCAGGTCATGGTGGACATGCAACCGTTCGCGCTGACGTCTGTTTCAATGTGGGAAGTGTTACGAACAGCTGATCAGATCGGCAAAGTTTTGGAGTTTCTGGAATAATATGTTTTTCTTCCTGCAAGCGCTTTATATGTAATATTTGCAAAGCTATATGTGGAAGGAAACCGTGACTGAGGACAAGCTGATGGCATAAGATGTAAGTACAACTCCTCTGGTTTCATATGCAAAAAAAAATTATTGCGTTAGCTTATGTGGTTCCGGTTCTACAGGGGTTTAAAAATAGTTACGCAAAATGGAGCGTGCCACTCCGACCGGCTTGTACCGGATGTACCGTTCTAACCAAGCTAGCTAATGTTTCCTAAAGATTTTTAATACTTCACCCCACAGCAGAGACACTTTTTGCCCTCGTGCTCAGATTCAAGAAACATTTAGAAAATCAGAGCCATCCTCAGTTGGATGAAGGTACTGGACACAACCAGAACAGTAATTAACACACACACACACACACACACACTCACTCACTCACTCACTCACTCACTCACTCACTCACTCACTCACTCACTCACTCACACACACACACACACACACACACACACACACACACACACACACGTTCTCAGGGGAAATCAGAAATCAGGAGGACACAGACGGCAAGGACTCAGACACCTGTGGCTCCCTGCTATCAGCCAATCAGGCGTCTGGAAAAGATTCAGGAAACATCCAGATGATGAGGCCAAGAAGATGTGTGTGTTTGCAGAAACGTTTCACATCGAATGATGGAAGGAAACAGAAAAGAAAGACAAGACGGAGAAGAGGATTATCGATCAAATTTTTGAAATAAGCTCCTATAAGAATGCTTTAAGTCTATAAGCAGATCAGGTGACAGTGATGTGTGGACAGATACATGAAGCTTAGATGAGATACTCATATACTTACTAAAATTAATGTTATTATTGTTATTGTTCTGTTCACGTTTTCTCTTTTACTCTGCTTATTTCACGTCTCTTTCTTCTTCTGCCTCCCTTTCTTACATCTGTGCTGACTTTCACTTCCTGGTCTTTTTGTTTAGTATTTTGTCTTGTGATTTATCTCCTGGCTTTTGTGTAAGTTCTGCTCCTTTATCGACTTTAAATCAGCCAGTACGAGCTCACAGTTAGTTCATTCTGTTGTCTCAGGTCTACAGAGATGGGTCCTGACTCCTGCTTCATTAAGACAGCGCAGGGTCGACATCTTCAACGTCTCATTCATCCAAACTGTGTTTGTTGTTCTAACAATTTATTCTGTCTCCAGGTAAAAACACCTGTTAGTCACCTGCCTGAAGCTCCACCCACAGTGAAAGTCATCTCTGTTTGAAATAGTTATTAGTTATTTGTATTGTTGTTTGAAATAATTGAACATTCATAATTTGTTATGTGCCTTAAACTCTCCATTTAATCACACCTTTAATCACCTGGAATGTTTGAGTGGATGTTCAGTGTCCACAGGTGTGGAAATAGCTGAAGAATTCAAATCAAGCACCAAAAGACCGGCTGATACTGATCAGGACAAGAGGAGAGGAAACATAAATATAATAAGAAAGCAGTAAGAATAAGAATTTATAAAAGGAACATCAGAGATCAAAGGAACAAAATTTGTGAGTCAATAAAAAAAGGGGATTCTTTGTTTTGTTTTTGCAAAAATCAAAGATTACAACCAGAAAAAGAGGATGATGGAAGAAAAAGAAGTGGAAGCATAACAGCAACTAGTGCAGCAGAGAAGGGAGGAAGAGACGAGCTGAGAACAGAGAGAGGAAAAGAATCATTTAAAACCCAGAAAGTGTCAGAAAAACAGAAGCGCAAGTAAACAGAAATATGACAAACAAAATAGGAAGTGTCAAAAAAAAGAACGGAGAATAAAATCAGCTGTGGAGAGAAGAGGAAGAGGACGACAAAGGAGAGGCGAGGACAGAGGAAGCGATGAGAGCAAAAAGTAAGAAGCAAGAAGGAAAGAAAACAATGTGAAAGAGAAAAGAGTGAAATGAGAAACCAAAGAGGAAGAGTGGTGAAAGAAAATAAGAGACAAAGGAGGTGAGAGGAAATGGAAATAGAGGAAACACTCGACACGTGGAGAGAAAAGGAGTGAAAAAGAAACGAGGAGAGATTGAAGAGGAGGTCTTAAATTTACCAACAGCTTCTCTGTCATCAGCTGCTGATTTTGGAGAATAACTCTCCTGCAGTCACCACACACACACACACACACACACACACACACACACACACACACACACACACACACAGTCGGGGAGATGGCATTCTGGGTAATTAACACCATCATGTCCAAAAGCAGCAGAAAAAGAAGAAAAAATGATGAAAATCTGCATGAAGAGATTTTTTCTGCCTGACTGGAACTCTGCTCACAACAACTGCAGTGTGTGTGTGTGTGTGTGTGTGTCTCAGATCGAGCACTCACATATGAATACATGAACTCCTTCTGGCTTTACTTCATCAGTGTGTGCCCTTTGTGCTACTTTATTAAGCTTCGTCAGTAACACTAATAGTTTTTAGTGTTAGGTGTGGATCATACAAACTCCTCAGTTGTGTTTAATAAAACTGCTCAGACTTCAGCATTAAGAACTACTCTCAGAAAAAGATCACTGTTGGGGTTTGTTTGTTTTTTGTTTGTTTTTTTAACAAACCTCTGTTCTCTTGGTTGCCGTGGCAACATGTCACCTCTGCAGACTCTACAACACACATGCTGCAGACACAAAACACGCTTTCGGAAAAAATCCTTTCACATTTTGCTGATTGGAGGAAGCAGAACGGGACAGTTGGTGTGAGCAGACTCACCATTTCTACTTTTCGCTGCAGGCGGGGCTCAATTCAATTTTGTAGCTCTCGATATTATTGCAGAATATTTTACACTCGTGTCTGTGTTTGCATGACTTCTGCTGTTTACTCCAAACTGCTGTAAAGCTCAGTGTTTAGATTCAGGGTAACACGGTAACAGGCAGAATTCTCCAGAAAATAAACGAGAGTTAATATTATGGCCTCTGAAGTGATACAAACATGACTCTGTGTGTGTGCACAGAGGAGCTCGTGCCAGAAGAAATGACCCTGACACAGAAAAGGGGGGATAAACAAAAGCCTGGCAACTAAATCGGCCTGGCAGCCCGGCATGCCGCAGCTGTTTGTTTGTTCATCCTGAGATACTGAAGAGGTGGAGGTGTGTGTGTGCTTCTCCCTGTGTGTGTGTGTGTGTGTGTGTGTGTGTGTGTGTGTGTGTGTGTGTGTGTGTGTGTGTGTGTGTGAGTACCAAACATAATAACCTCAAATCTGGCACCTGCACCAATCTGGCAACCCCACACTACCTTTCTGTTTTTGGCCTTCAGTGACAGGGATGCCCCTTTTTTTCTTCACTCGTCACGTTTGTTAGCACGTGGCTAAAGACAGCCTCCAGCTTCAGTTAGGAAGAACTAAAGTTAGCCAACTATGCAAGGTGCACGCACACCAGAAGGCAGCAGGTACATGCTAGAGACAAGGAGAGGCAATTATCGCCTCTGGAGACTAAAACGTGAAAACCTGAGAACCAGAGAAGAGTTGTGTGGAAACACTCTGTAGTCTTGTGAAGGAGACTGTGACCTTGCTGCTCCCACTAATTTAAAAAGAAATTAAAGCTTTGAAGCATTTAGTGTGTTGGAATCTAGGTTTTGTAGCTCTGCAGATGAGCAGCAGGAAGTGATGGAATTGTCTGTCCTTCCCCAACAGCACCACCTTTCAGGTGAGGTTACACTGTGACATCACAGCCACACCCGATTCGGGCCCCGAGCCGGGACGCCCGGCGGCGGAAAGCTGATATTTATGGTGAACCCCGCAGGCTCCGGTGAGCGGTGCTTACACAAAGTGACACATATTCACACATTCATTATTCATCTGCTCACTCTCTTATTCACCCACTCGCTTTTCCCCTTCAGTCAGTTCTCAGCTTTTGTCCTTCAACGTTCGCTTGAAGAACATTTTGCTGCATCACAAACTTTGTCTTCCTGTGATGTCCGTAAGTAGTGAAAAAAATAAAGTATAAATGTTCTGCACAGTGTAAGAAAGGAAAGGAAAGGAAAGGGTCATGTTGTTGGTTTTAGGACAGATTTGCATTTCCGACAAACCGTCTCATAACATTCGTTCACTCTGACAGCGCCTGAATACCTGATATAAAAGAAATTCCTTGAACATCATTTGCTTCCCATAAATCCTTCCAAACATCCTCTTAGGAGAGCCACCGTCTCCCGTAGTTTGTAAGATTTTCATCCAAACTGAGGCAGTCATTTTGTTTACAACACTCCACACGCTGTCCTCGACACACGCCGACACAAAGCCACTGGCAGTTATTTACTCTGAAGCACATTTTTCTCCTCAGTTTTTAATTTCTCCTCACTTCAAAGAGGTGCTGCTCAGTCTCTGCATCACCTGGAGTCTTTCTGACATCGTTCACATACAACTCTGAGGAGGTTTCCATCTCCTTACTCCTTACAAAAGTACAGACGTTCCTCACTTAAGTAGTGAAATACTGTAGTAAAAGTTACAGTATTGATTATTTATTCAAGTAAAAGTGAAAAGTAGAGGCTCTGAAAGGTACTCAAAGTATCTTTTTGGAGGACATTTCTACCAGCTAAGCTAACTGAACCTCATATCATCTTGATACCATAATAAAATAATATTAATGCAGGGGAATACGGCTTTATTTCAACCTATATTCTAACGAGTGTTCTCAGTTTGAACATCTGTTATTGAGAACACAAGCAGAGAAGAACAAAGGGGCGAGTTTGCCTCAACACATAATGAGAAACATAGAGAACCATAAGATCGCTGCAGTGTGGAGAAAAGAATCACATGAATAAGTCAAATAGTTTCCACTGTGAGCTCCAGTAGATCATCTGTGATCAGCTGACCTTTGTGCTTCAGTCAAGTGAATTCAACAAGCTAATGATAGATGAGCTCTGATTCCCACCTCTCCTTTATATAAAGCCAGTAAAAAGATGGGAAACTTTATGACTTTATACAGATTTCTGTCAGCTTTGATGTAATCTAACACTGACCATGAACAGCACAGCCAACCAGCACCAGTCCACCATAGAGTTTGTTTCATTCATCATCACGATGGTGTTAAAAGCGCATATATTTGGGTTATGAGTCAGGAAAAATAAATACTTCCCACCTTTGCATATAGATCCAGCCACTTTACTTTGGATGTGTATTTAAGAGTTAAAACAGATTGAAGCGAGTTAAATGTAGGAACCTGCAGCGGTGCTTTACATGTCTGTAAATCGTGTTAATGCCAGTCTAACATCATGTCTGATCACACTATAAACTCTGCTGGTTTCCAGTATTTGGTAACAAGACATTTCACTGTTACCGACACTCATCACTTACAACTCTACCAAGAAAGAGTCACAAACCAGTACCCGACCAAACCAGTTGAACAATCAGTTACAGATTCTTTGAGTTCAAATGATTTTAAACATTCAGCCGTCACACTGAAGCAAAAGTTTTAATCCAGTGGTAACAAAGCTAACAACATGCAGACGGGTCCCAGCTTCAACCACATCAGTCATTAGTATATCAGTGCCCTTATCCTAGTGATCCCAGAATCCATGCTGTCCAGTGCAATGTGCACCTGGTTTGGTCTCCCGAGGCAAACTGGCTCTGGGTAAGATAAAAACCAGGTGTTACTTCACAC
Organism: Aulonocara stuartgranti; assembly: GCF_965226115.1. Taxonomy (NCBI): domain Eukaryota; kingdom Metazoa; phylum Chordata; class Actinopteri; order Cichliformes; family Cichlidae; genus Aulonocara; species Aulonocara stuartgranti. Next base: position 34,208,460 of record NC_138960.1, read on the forward strand.
ATATGGGGGTCACAAGACCCCACGATAAGCCAGGCCTGGGGGGGAGAAAGTCATCAATAGCATTTGGGGTCTGGTTGAGTTCAGCCCAGTTAGCCACATGGACCAGTCCACCAACCAAAGGAGGGCCTTGAGTTCACCTCAGCTCGCATCGTGTTGCTGTGCGTTTCCTCCTCACTCAGGTCATCCTCTGTCCTGTTTTGTATGTCTGGTTTGTCACTTTATCAGTGCTGCTTTCCTGACATTACTGTGCGGTGTTTTCATTTTTCATTTGTCACAGCCTGCCTCTGTTTTTGGCTGTACTTTACAAACATTGCTTCAGCTTGTAGAACTGCTTGTGTCGATCTAAACTGTGCTTTTGCTCATAGTGTGTAAAGAGACGCTGTTTGTGTTCTACCAGCCTTCATTTATGAGTTATTCATCTGAGAAGTTTGAATATGTGAATAACTTTTCAGCTAAGTAGCAGGTGCACTGCGCGCTTCGGGGAGAAAGCCTGGTCCGTTGTGCTGGTTCACTGCATGTGCACTTGTGTGCACAAATTAAAGAGCAACTTCGCCCCCAGCTCCAAGCCCGACTCCACCCACTGCATAATTTTGAGAATGCAAAAAAGTCCCCTCAAGAGGGGTGCACATAGAGGCTGGGTGGTGTTCTGCTACAGGATTTCCTTTCCTTGGAGCGGACTATAATGTCATGGAGGATCTTGGTAGTCAGTGCTGGTTATGCCCAAAGCCAACTCCAACTGTGCAAACCAGCATGTAGCTGTTAAGGAAGGGAATGCAGTATGGTGGGGTTTGTACAGGGTTAGAGTATATCATGTAATGTGGCCATATAGACTGTATAAATGATGGGCGTGGCTTTGAATCTGACAAGTGAAGCCAACCAGAAGTGCCTTAAACCTGCGTTTGTTTTATTGTCCAGCAGAGGGCGACTCGTATGCTTGCAAAATAACTTCCTGTTAATAGATCATAGAAACTGGACGGTGGCTCATCGCTCTGCGGCCTCAAACAGTTCCCTGATGAGTTCATGTGCCTGCTCGCAAATTTCAGGTCATACTAAATAAAACTTTAATTTCATTTTATATATCATCATCATTCTAAACGTCAGCAAGCAGGATGATCATCTCTGGCTAGGAGAAACAGCTGACTCCATTTTATAGCTGACTTTAAGTTTGGGATGATTTCAAAGTTAAGAGTTTACAGCTTAAAATGCATAAAAGAAGTAAATATTTTCCCCTCTGTGACAGGTAACGAGATCCAAAGTGCACCAACAAGCAAACCAAAGCACAAACATGGAAGTGTTTTTAAAATCAAACTAAACAAGCTTCTAATCTCATGTGTTTGTGTGTGTCCTCTCCCTTAAACTCATATCGAGGTAATCTCCCAGAGTGGCCGGCTTTAAGCCTCGTCATCGCTCAGCCTCACACACACACACACACACACACACACACACACACACACACACACACACACACACACCTTCCTTCATTAGGCATCAATATTCAGGTTCATTTTAATTTAGCACCAAAGGAGGTCAGACGAGCGAGCTCATCACCCTGTTATAGCTTCGTCATGCGTGCTAACACACACACACACACACACACACACTCAAGCAGACACCAGTCTTTCTGCTCTACTTCTGCAGAAGACAGAGGAGGAGGCTGTGAATCGACTGCAGCTGTCACAGAGTGACTGACAGAGAGAGAGACCTCCAACTTGTTGTTCGCACGCTTGTCCTAATATCGTATCGGGTGGATGAGCAAGAAGTCCTGATGCTGCTGCTAAGATTTACTGCACAGTGTGATGCACATAATGCTCCGACAGGCCACACTTTCTGCAGTGAAAAAAAATTACTTTGACTAAACTACAAATCTGTGATCTTACCATAACCGTCAGAGAAACCCAAACGAGTGTGCAGCAGAATAACAAAAAACTGTTATTTAAAATCATGCAGTTTAAACTGATTAAGAGTTCATTAAAATCCTGATGAGTCATTCCGTATAAAATCAGTCAAATCTGAATGAAGTTTCCACCTGACCTGCTAGAATCAGTGTGTCGCAGCATTTTATAATAACATTAATATATTTAATGAATCTGCGCAAACTGTGAACTTTATAATCTGAATATTTTCTTAGGTGCAGGCCATTGAAATTCATAGTGAAGTAAAAATTTGCCACTATTTTCAGGGAAATTTAAAGAAATGAAAACACTTTTAATCTCCATAAAAAGTTACACCCAGGTCGTTAAATTGGTGCTTTTGCTATGAAAGCTGTGATAGATCGCATGATACTGACACTGGAAACTGGTCACAGAAAAAAACAAACAAAACAGATTTGGGGTTTAGGAGTGGGAGCAGTTGTAATGCTGATTTTAGAGGAGCTAAAACATATTTTGCTACACTGAAAATTTCAGGAGGATATCACCTCTATTTATGAAGTTACGAGTACTCAAACTTGATGGAAATTACAATATAAAAGCACCAAATTCTGACCTCTTTGTACTTCAATGGCCTGCAACTCTGAAAATGTTCATAGTATGACTTTGGTACAGCTTTGCTTGTTTTTTTAGATATACAAAACAAAAGGCCATCAGCGGGCGGGATCAGGTGGGCTGCTGCTGCACCTTTAAGACAGCTTTCTTGTGATTGGCTGACCCGCACAAACATGAGGTTTAAACAGCAGGTGGGTGGGACTGTGCTCATATAGAGATCCCCTATAATTTATATCACATACAGCTACAAAACAGAGTGCTAAGTTCACCCCATTACAATAACAGTACAAGGAGTGATTTGTTTTTATAGCTCACCTGTTGAAACAGGTGTGGCTGTGACCAATAATATGTCCATCTTTTAAATACAGGAACTCATCAGCAGCAGAGATCAGCCTTTAACAATGAGAGCTGAATGCAGCATGTGAGCTGTCCCCTTCATCTCTCCATAATGTCCGCCTGACTTTCCTTAAACTGGCAGTAGCCTAAATTACACCTGGACTGGACCACACGGACGCCTCATATCAAAACTATTCCTCGAATGTTCAGGAGCTCCGCAGAAACGTCACCAAGGAGACAACAAGAGCAGAAACGCACAAGTCGTCACAAACACTACATCCTGGATAAGAGTCAGCGCGTGTTTCATGTGGGAGCACCTCCGTGGCGTGACGCCGATCAGCTTAATAGACTTTCTATTGATTCTGGCCATCTCGTCACACACATACGCGCACACACACACACACACACACACACACACACACACACACACACACACATACGCGCACACACACACACACACACACACACACACACACACACACACACTGCGACCCAGTTAGATTCATCCTATTTGAGTCCCTGTCCTCCCCACCTTGTCTCTTCAATTCTGTTATTCTTTCTGTGTGTGTGTGTGTGTGTGTGTGTGTGTGTGTGTGTGTGTGTGTGTGTGTGTGTGTGTGTGTGTGTGTCATGCTGTTCTCTTGTTCTTCTCCCTGTCGTCCCTTGTGGCTGATTAAATCAGTTTCTATTAGGACCACACTCTCCCTCGCCATCTCTCTCTCTCCGGTTTTGTCAACACGTCCCAGCTGCCAGTGTTTTTATTCAAATCTCTTTCTGCAAAAATTAAAACTCAGAGATGGAAACAGTTTAAACAGTCAGCATCATATTTGCTGTCGGGGGTGTGGCGGTACCAGATTACAGGTTGCAAGCACAAGTCGGCGGACTTCCGAATGACTCTGACTCACAAACACGCATTGAAGCAGGAACAAAATTGGCCGTCGCGTCACGTGAATCAGACAATCTTGCACGTGCACATTTCTGCACACCTAAGGAAGTCCTAAATAGCTTCAGGTATCTGGGAACATATATTGATGAGAAGATGAATTTTATGGATTTTATGGTTCATCGATATGGAAGCGATTACCAGGTTAAGAGGCTTCTGAGTGAGCCAAAACATTCTGGAAAGAGTTCGTGTCAGCTTGATTGAAAGCATCCTTACGTCTGGTGCGGTTACCTGCCTGTGGGAAAGAACAACAACCCAGACTGCAGGAAAAATCACTGGTCAACAACAAACCTCATCAGGACCACATTATAGGATGTTTCTAGCTAGTAAAAAGGCATATGAGGGAATATGTGTACTGAATATTAAGATGTTATGATGTATTCTGATAATTTTATTGAGCATTTTATTTATTTTACTTCTCTGTATTTTAATTCCGAATTGATTTGTTTGATTGTGGTAGAATAAAATAAAGTTATTCTATTCTCCAATAGTGAATGAGGTCCAGTGAGTATGAAATATTCAGCTTGGACTAGATTTAACAGGGACCCCTAAAGTCAGAAGAAGCTTGTCATTTCTATCTGACAGTATGGCTCCATACCGAGACCTCCCACTCTCACACGTAGCCACATGTAAAGGCTAAGGTGGGGATTACACGCAATCGCAGACACAGACAGCTGCAGGTACCACAGTGCAGAAGTCATTCCTGCCGTATTTCTTTGATGTTGGCTTGAAGTCCGCCTGAGAGGCCCCGTCTGAGGCAACGAGAGCAACACCAGCGCCGATGACAGAAAAAGAAAGGGTGAGGGGTAGTGGTTGCAAAGCAGCTTGCAGATGAAACCATAGGCAGCTTAAATGGCATCATAAGACTGGCTGCGGGGACACAAGTTGTGGGTTAAGCTCCACTTGTGGCCAGTTTGAGACCTTAACTGAACCAGAGAAGGCCGACGCTTCAGATACGCATCCGGCTCTACTACTGATTTAATCAGCAGAGAAGATTACTGGAGAAGGGCTTTCCTAACGATCAGCCAGCCTTTCAACATTAACATGAACATGAATGAGGGACCACATTGTGCCATTAAAACACTGAGTGATGGGGCTTTGTGCGCCTGTCCACATATTCCATTAAAAAAACATGAATGATTTATGGTTAATGATTCCATTAATTATTAATTGTAATTTACAAACCAGCATACTTTTTAAAACATTTGAAAAGAGCTTTCTAAGTGACCCTAAACTTTAGAGAGGTGGTGTAAAAAAGGCAGATTGATCTGTGTTTAAGAGGTTTCAGAGACAGAGACCACTAAACCAAGAAAGAACCATAATAAAGCAGAGGACGCCATCCCAGACAGTGTTTTCTTTGTAGTACACACACACACACACACACACACACACACACACACACACACACTACAAGGCTACATCGTTAGTCTGTAGGAGAGCTGATGGATGATTTGCAGGACTCAGGACCGTCTAACTGACTGTTTCCTGTCTGCTCAGGCTGCTGGTGAACCAGTAAACAGATGAAGCTTCACATGAGCCTCAAGGACACACACAAACACAAACACACACACACACACACACACACACAGGGTGGCCTTGCCCATCGCATGCTGGTGAACATAGCTGCCTGTCATCGATCTCTGTCTCTCACGGTGCATCATCTCTGATCATCTATGAGGCTCTGAGAGGAAAACACCGGCTCTAAAACGCTGCTGCTGCGCTCACGTGTCACACACACAGTTTTTTAGCTCGCTGTTAATTCTGCTCTGACAGCAGATGAAAACAATGAAAGTTGGAGCAAGAAAAACAGTGTCAGGTCAAATCTTTCATCCCCAACCACAGATTCAACGTAAAATATGGATGTAGACACTGTGACAGCACACACTGGGTTGTGATGGGCAGGTTTGAAACACTTTGTGCATTATGGTGTGCTGCATCCACAGACTGTATGGCTGAAACACAGAGACACAGGTACCTGGAAATTACAGCTAACACACCAGCTAACAAAATCCCACACTGGAGCTCAGACATGTTAGACAGTGTTGTTAGTACAATGAACCACACTGCAGCCATATTACTGGTCAAATAACTGCATTGAAATCTCCAAAAGGCTCCAACAGCAAGACACAAACAGCGCTGATACCCACCCTGTCACATTAGAGGCATAATGATTAATGTTGCTTGACGAAGTTAAAGTCTACAGACTGAACTGTATAGCCGATGAGACATGTAACACTTTAATTAATCTAATTTATGGTGATTAATCAAGACATTCACACACAGTTATGTTTATTGAAGAATCAAGCCTGGAGTTGCAATGCCCCTGCAAACAGAAACTGCTCTTTAGTCATCCTCTGATCCAGTTTAGAGACCCAGCAGACTTATCAATAAAGAGATTAATTTTGATTTACAGGCTTCGGCTTATTGCTGTGAGGATGTGAAACGTGGCCTGGCTGCACAGCTTCCTGTCTGAAACTGAGTTCTGCTGCTCAGGTTCAGCAGGCGTCACCTCTGCTTCCTGTCCAATCTGAGACACGTTCAGGAACCTTCAGCCGAGTGTGTGTCTGTGTGTCAGCTGGTTAGCATGTTAGCTCTCCACTGAGATCTATAAATGCTAATGTTTCTCATGCTATGAATCCTCTGCAGTGTATTCTGGTCCTGAGGGACAATTCGCCAGCTTAACCCCAAACGACCCCGGCAACAACCTCAAGATGACCCCATGACTACTCTCACACACACACAAACACAGGCCAGCTGAAGGTTGTATGTCACTGCCAACATACATGAACAGAACCTGAGACCTCTGAAGACACATGTCCTGTGTCCCAGTCGTCTCTGTGGTTGTTGTTCCCTCCATGATTTTTTCTTCTGCGATTTTATGTTCACTTCGCATCCTGTTTCTGGGTCTTTGAATTTGCTTTTAGTGATTTCATCCCTCTTTGTGATAATTTTGTGTCACTTTGTTAACAGTTTGTTTTCCTTTCTGCATCACACGATCAGTTTGCATCCATCATTGATCAGTTTTCTTGTGTTTCGAGTCACCTTGTGGTCAATTTTATTTCTGCTGCTTTAGCTTCACGTTGCTTTTGTCACCCTTTTCCCTTCGACGCGTCTCATGTGAACTTCAGACACACTGAGTTGCCTTTTTTTCACATTTAGGACAGAGTTAGGTAAAAGTGTTCAGATAAGAAAACACACAGCTGTTAGCTTGCAATGTTTCATTGTAATTTTTCACCTTTTGTTGATCATTTGTATTTCATTATGTTTGCTTTGTATCTTTTTAGTGTATTTATGTGATCTTGTTTCAGGTAGATTTGTATTTCTTATTGCATCTGTTTTATACATTTGTATCTCTTCTTGTTTCATATCACTCAATTTAGACCTTTTTGTAACATTACAGCTTCTTTTTTGACCAAGTTGCAACAATATGAACATTTTGCTCGTCTTTGTTGGCAGATGCATCTCTTAAGTGTTTTCTATTGTTGTTCATTTCATCAACTCTCCTACAAGAGTTTAAGGAGTGTCCTGCTCCTTCTCGACAGCGTATAGATTAACTTTAACGCTAGACCAGCACATTTCAGAGTGGGGCCTTCATCCTGGTCATGCTGTTGGAGTTTTGTTCCCTTCAGACTTTAGTCTCTTGAGCAGATGAGCCAGGACCTGTTCCCGTTGAAGACAATAACCACATGATGTGTATGGTGGTGTTTTTCTAGTTAAAGTTTGTTCTAAAATGTTTTATGTTGCAGAAAGAAGCCACATATTATCGTGTTATGTCAAAGGTACACACAGACACACACTCAGAGCCGTCTCCTCGTGTTATCTCCTCCCTGCTGAACAGCCCTGACCCGCCTCACGCAGTCTGCTGTTAATTCTTTATTTTGTTGCAGTTTTGTATTTTTAATCCAACTCTCGGGCTCAACGGCAGGAAGTGATGTCATCTGCATGTTAGATATTCACAAGGCAGTTTTCTCCAAGTGCACACAGAGCTGCAAACTGCAAACAACAGAGAGACTAAGGCTGTGTCCCAATTAAGAGACCGCACGCTTGAAGTACGCGCACTACGTACGGTGCGTACTATAAGTACAAGAAGTGCGGAAGTGAGAGGCTTGTGAAATGGGACGGTCTAGCCTCTGTCGTGCTGTTCAGGTTGCCTAACAACCATGATACTAACCGCGAGAAACGTTACATACAGCTTTGTTTTACAGAAATGAAGGAGAAAAATGTTTTGTTGGTCATTCATTTTTGTCATGACAGATTATTATGATGATTATGAGATATATATATAACAGGAAATATTACAGCAGTGAGCTTGAACTCTGTGTCAAAGATTCAAGTTGCAGTTATTTATATTTCCTATACCTTAAATCTTCACTCAAAGACAAGTATCTTTGACAGTGTGTATACAGATGTTTATATAAGAGACAAATATTGTTCTTTTAATATGTTGGCATTATTACATTTGGCTCAATGCTTACATATATGTGTAAAAAGCAAATGTACGAGCTGTGATAACTGTGTCTGATAGAATGAAGAGTAGACTGATATATAAAATATTCCTTTATTGGGTGAGAAAATCAGACCATGTCATAACTGCTGTAAGTCACACAGAATAGATATCAGAGCCTTAAACAGGCTGACGTCTGCTAAATGGGTCAAACTGGGCAGAAAGTCTACAAACACATAACATCCTTATAGAATATGATGTAACACTATAGATCAACTTACCTCATTCAGGTTATATTCAGGTTTCTGAACATTAAACTTGTTGCTGCCTTTCATAGTGTGTAACTTGAAGGCCCTGAGTACTCTGAGTACTTTCTCCCACACTGAAAACACTGGGATGATCACATTATGTGAACATTACCTAATAAGACTGATTCAGCACAGACAGTTATGTTAAACTTTCCTAGCAGTCCTACACAAACAGGGAACAGTCTGTCTATTCTCTCCATCTGTCAGCTGCTGCTGGCTCTTCCTCCTCCTCTTCCTCACACACTGCTGAGTTTGTCCTGGTGGATCATCAGGGGTGCAAAGCCTCACAGATGATGTGCAGCAGTGGGTCCCTCAGTCTGTCCTCACTCTGGACACTTGCAGTCGTCACACATGGAAATCAAATGTGTGATAAGCTGCAGGATTCAAACACAAGTGTGACTTATAAACACATGTTCATACTTTTATTCCACAATCAGAGAGAAAGAAACAGAGAGAGAGTGCAGGACAGACAGACAGGTGACAGTCTCAGGTGTACACACTGCTACAAACAGGATTTAGTGTTTGTGTTATTACGAGTGTAAACAAGAAGAGTTCCAGATGGTGCAGTGGACACATGTGTGACTGCTGTGATTAAAGCATCTTTCTTTCAGCTTAACGAGTGAACCGTCAGCTCGTTCAAACACACGTTAAAGTCCGTTTGGCTCGACACCACCGAACAGAGGCAGCAATATAACATAGCTAACATTAACAGTGCAGTGAATCCTGCTTGTGCCGTGATATTCAGGACTGCAAACCGAGCAGCATCACTGACTTTCAGCCTGTTGTGTTTGTGGATATATGACTGACTTTAATTATCCATAAAATCATCACATTCTCTGTAAGATTAAGGTCGACTATCTATATATTTAGAAGTAGAGGCTTTAAAACCAAGTTAATGCTGAAAGTACAAACATCGCTAATGTCACATAACTTTGCCGACATGTGGCCAACAGTAATGTTTTAATGTTCTTCGTTATTAAAAATTCGCAGATAAATAAGTGACATCATATTCAGTACTTACTTTTGACAGTTCACTCTTCGTCCGCTCCCTTCTGTCGTATTTTGCGGCAAAATTATCCACACCCACCGCAGCACTATGAATTGTGGAATATATGGGACCACGAAGCGTGCACCGGACCACGCTTGATATTTGGGGAAATCGACAGCGCATTTGGAGGATGCATTTGAAGTACACTTCGGATTGGGACAGCCGTCGTCACGTGGCGGTGACGTAATCGCACTCAAAATGTGTACTTCAAGCGTGCGGTCTCTTAATTGGGACACAGCCTTAAGCTCATTTCTGTCAGTAACCAAGGTCAAAGGTCAGCTGTTACATCACTGTATGATGTACTGAGGCAGAGGAGGCGAGCTGCAGAAGCCATTTCCTAAACTAATTCTTTTACTTTTCATACCTGTGATCTTTCCTGTGAAAAGTCAAGTGACCTTGTATAACACTTTATTTAACACAACTACTGCAAAAACTCCTTTTTCATGCAGTTCAGTGTGATTCTTTTAGCATCACTCAGCAGCCATCTTTGAAACACAGGAGTGAGCCCTATACCAACATGACAGCTTTACTAACTGCTAAACCCAACATCCACATCTCTGCTGCCAGTGGCGTGTCTAGAAAATTTTTGTTGGGGGGGCCAGGTAGGGGCACAGATTTGGAGAAGGGTGGCAGATTTAATTGGCAGATAATGTTTTAAAAAAAAATTCTACCAACCCTTAACCATAATTCAATAATCCTATAAACCTAATAACCAAATGCACTTTTAACTCTTATTAGAATGAGATTTTAACCACTACAGTGCAAAGTTTTTAGATACTGCGTTGATAAAGTACAAGAGATACAATCAGTGCTTTGTCAGTGTTTACTCAGCAGTCAAGGACAACAATATTTGCATAGTATTTTTACTGACATATAGTGCACATATGTTTTGGGCAAAAACATTTTTGAAAATTAAAATACGAACATTTGTAACAAACAATTGACAAATTAGCCAATGCCAATGCAAAACTTTATCTGCCTGTTAAAAAAAGAAGATAATCTTCTCACAAACTGGTGTTTGATTTTGAAACAGGAAAAAAGTGGAGAAACAACTGAAAAGACTAACATTTGAATGAAACCTGAAAGCAAGTAAATACTTTCTATGCTGCCTTATCGTAAACTTTGGTAATATTGATAAAGAACAACACTGGCTGATGATAAAATACAGTCAGCTGGCATGGTGACACTGCCAGTATTAACCTGCAGGGCTGGACTGGGACAAAAAAATTGGGCATTTTTACTACAGACCGACCCACCAGGTAGTAAAGCCATAAAGACTTTGACTGAAAACAAACCCTGTTGTGACAGTGATGTACAGTCTTGTTGGTATATGTATGATTTCTATACATTTTACGTCAGATAAAAACTTTGGTTGTAAGATTTAGATAATTATTTAATAAAAACTAGGTATTTTAAATGAGAATAAGAAAGAAAAGTATTTCTTTGTGCCCACCTTTCCCTGTTAATGCCCTACCTGGCCCCCTGGCAAAACTTTGCTAGACCCGCCCCTGCACAGTTACCAGCTGTCTGCTACATAAAAAAGGATCCTGGTGTTATTTGTCTCTCAGAAACAGTTCATAACTTCCCTTCAACTCATTCATGTCACCTAAAAGGTAAACCTGTTTCTCCATCACCTGTTCAGCTCTGATGATTCAGTAAGGACATCTCCTGGTTTCATCTTCATGTTTCCCTCTCACCACATATCTAAACAGACATCATGACCAGCAGCTTTACAGCTGTGGCTCCAGCAAACATCAGCTGATACTAGAAATTAATATTAAATACATTCTAACAACAGCTGATCAAGCTTAAACGTGCTGCTGTTGTTTAGCGCAACATCTGCTGGTTTCCTCTTTCTGGCGCAAAGTGGGCGATAAACAAGAGAGAAAAGCCGATCAGCTGATCATTGATCAGTTTCATGATTGAAGTAGCAACAGGAGAGGGAGGGGGAGAGAATGAGAGAAGAGGCAGCTGTGCAGCATAAAGACAGAATAAATCCAGCTTTGTGCCTTTTTTCCATTCTAGCTAAAGTCCGGGACAAACTGCGTCTCTTCTCAGCTCAATACGAAACGTGTAATATTTTCTCTGAATGAGGGACCATTCCATTTTTTTAAGGAGCCGTTGGCAACTCTACTAACCTTATGAATAAAATAAAGTTCACTATCAGTAACATCATAGCACCCACCCAGCTGTATAAAAACTCCGTCAAACTGGCTAGAACGCAGTACGAGTTATTGCAACTGACAGTAAAAAGTCAGCAACATGAAAATAAACTCCACCTAAACTTGGTTTATATCTGACCCAGATAGACTGCAGGTCATAACTTCTTACCTGAAGTTCAGTTCACCTGACACTCGGACTGGCGGCTGCTTCGGGTCTCTCCTCCTGCCTCCCCTTCCCTCATCCACCTGTTGCCTCTGTGGAAGCCCCGTCATAGCCACCACCAAACAACGGAGTTATTTCTACACATCGACCTGCATCTGGCCAATCCACCACCTCTCATTGTTCATGCCATTACAAAAAAAATAAAAAAATAAGTCACTGGGGATATGCCCGGTATGCCCGATGGCCAGTCCAGCTATGTTAACCTGCAACCAAATCTGGAGCTCCATACAGCAATGTTACGACTTAGATTATATCTTATAACTCATAACTCTTATGTTAGCTGCCCTCAGTAGCATACTGTCTGAAATATTCCACGGCTGCAATAATTCTTTAAGTGTTATTTTTTCCTTGGTATTCTAATTTCACCGAAGTTTACTAAACTCAACAAACTTGATATTACTTACCGGGACATTTATTCTGTCCTCATTTTCTTTCACCGAAAAATTGTTTCCTGCAGTGCCTCTTTCGCGCTTGGCTCTCCTACCTTTGCTAACGTGATGCGCATAGCGCAGAAGCGATGCTGCATTCACTTACACTCGGATATCTGAGCGTCACCGTGAAAACATAATCGGACATTTGATATTTGATTGAATTTTATTGTTTTGCCTTTGGGGTGGCACCTGGGGTGGCCAGTCTGGTTTGGGGGGTGGCCTGTGCCCCCCCAGGCCACCCCGCTGGACACGCCATTGTCTGCTGCTGCCACTGAACACACCTCATGCTAATCCAGGTTACTGATGCTGCAAACTAAGAGAAGTAATGAAGTACATTTACTCCCATAAACACTGTGATAACAAACCGTACGATGCATCTGAGCACTGCCAACTCTGCCATTACACCAGCGACTTCTCATCCTAGCATATCAAATAAAGCTCTATTGTGTAACATCTGCATGTCATCAATATGCACAACTGTAATTTGATGCTGCTGCTCTAATTGGAGATTTGCAGGTGATGTAATCTGCTGGATTATCAGCCTAGAGATAAATGGCATGCTTCCTGTTTCATCTGTTTGTTTTTTTCACTAGAAATTAATCTTTTAGGGGTCAGAAAAATATTAGAGTTGGCCCTTCACAGCAGTAACACCGCATGTTGACAAATTGCGAGTTGGGAGTGACAGATCCGTCTCACTAATGTCATAACCCGGCACGCAAGGGCACGGACGCGTTCAGCTAGATGTGACAATATTTAACATCGCGGGAACGAGAAGGGGCTGGCAGTCAGTGGCTTTTCTCTTCTATGTGTGTGGGATGTTTATGGGCTCAAATTGTGGTCATAAATATTTTGTACTTGTAAATCAGTTTTGTGTGTGTAAAAAGATTTGTGTGTGGACTTGGCCAAAAAATACGTGTGAAACTCTGCACTCAAGTTTCAAGTTACAAGTACGAATTTTGACCCTATTTTTCTTCCTTTCATCTGATTGGTCAAGGTCATGTCAATCACAAGTTTAACAATCCAATCAGAGAACAGCTGCGTTTGGCTGTCGGAGGGGAACTGCAGGCCCTTGAAGGGTAATACAGTTTAAAACTGGAGGCTCTCTAAATGTCTAGAAGCTAGGTCCCCTAACTTTCAGTGGCTGTTGAAAGGATAAAGTTGTGGTATATCAGTGGTTAGAAATACCATTATTACTTTAGGATTAGTTTAACACAAAGTCAGGGCTGTGGCTCACAGTGTGCAGCATAAAGGTCCTTTCACATCGAGCTCTGTGTCCTCTACAACAGTTTATGTTTTTTTTATCTTCAAATGTTCAAGAAAAACATGTTTTGCTAATTCATCACAAAGAAAGCTTTGTAACTATCCCCACTAGTGAAGACTGTGTCATTTCCACAACACTGCCCCCCACCCCCACCCCCGAGGTCCACAGCGCTGTTGAAAAGGCGCTGGAGGTCCCTGTATTAAGCAGGTAAACCTGTGACACAAAAATCACCAAACTCGGACAAACCACAGACTGTTTTCCTTCGTGGTGATGAAGGAAAACTCTGGGCTGGCATGTAAAAGAGCATTTATTCCCTTCAAGGACCTGAAGCTCCATAATGCACCCCTCCGACAGCCAAACCCAGCTGTTCTCTGATTGGATTGTTAAACTTGTGATTGACATGACATTGGCCAATCAGATGAAAGGAAGAAAAATAGGGTCAAAATTCGTACTTGTAACTTGAAACTTGAGTGCAGTTTCACACGTATTTTTTGGCCAAGTCCACACACAAATCTTTTTGACACACACACAAATCTTTTTACACATACAAAACTGATTTACAAGTACAAAATATTTATGACCACAATTTGAGCCCATAGATGTTGGAGTATCAGTGGAGCTGTAAGTCATAGGAATTTCAGCCATCACAGCTTGGATATTTTATACAAGTCTTAACAAGAGCTTATGGGGGAGAACTTTTCGAATGAGCTACACCGCATGTTCTTTTTCAAAGAGCTCTTGTCCAAAGGACACCTTGTGCCTGTCTAAGAAACAGCTTTGCCAAAGTGCACCACTGAATGCTCTGATAGACCTCTATTCTTTTCCTTGATGCATATAATTTCTCTGCTTCAGTAAAAAATGTAAAACTTTGGCACTAAGCTGGCTGCCGTCTGACCTTTAAGGTTATTAGAAGCCAACCAGACACTTTGCTGCAGCATCAGCAGCTCAAACGGAAGCAAATCTAACCACAGAAGAAGAAGCAGCAGCCTGTCTTCAGCCTCCCTTTCCCCAGTTCCTCAGCTGATCTTTCCTATAGGATGTCTAAACACACACACCAGAGCAGACCTCCATCATAGCTGTCAGTGGGACTAAGCTACATCACCTGGAAGTCCTCTTTAGGACTCCAAAATTATGGCTGGCAGGCCGCTAACATGGCTGCCAGGAAAGAATGGAACCCAAATGCGGCCAAAACCGGACCAGCGTTTGGCTGGCGTCCGCTGGTCATCTCCCAGCCTGTGATGGAGCCAGCCAAACGACCGGCCCTCCACATGGGACGCAGAGCTGAAGGAAGAGGAGCTTCAAAATGCCAAAGTGCAAATCGACAGCATTACCGGCAGCATTACCGATTCACCTGCTCCACCCGATACCTTCAAATAATATCCATCATAGCACTGTTTTTATGGCCACTCACTTTTTAACTTGACTCTTATTGTCATCAGCGGCTTTTATTGTTATTGCTCTTCTCTTCCCGTATCTCGTGTGTGTTATTGTGCACCGTGATGGTTATTTGAAAGAGATAACACAAATCAAGAGAAAAGGTCAAAAACTGGGGGAGACTGACGGAGACATGATTTAACTTGAGATTAGGTTTTATTGCCTGGTTTACTTTATACTTGTTGGATTGACGTCCTTGTTATCATTTACTACAGATACCACTGTGCAAAGGATAAATAAACAGAACAGTGAGAGAAGAGAGGAGGACAGAGAATAACAAGTAAAGATCATTTTTGAATAACTTCTTTACTTTGTGTGTTTATTGGTCACTAACAACAAAAGAAGAAACAGCAGCCTGTCTTTTATATATTATATATTGGCCTTAAAGGATGCTACAAACAAATCCACTGCTGTCATCATCACTGTCATTCAGTTCCTGCCCTGAAGTGTGATCAGAAATATGCACAGTAGAAAAAAACCCAACATGTTATTGGTTTGTCTCACTTTTCCAGATTCAATTTTTTTTTCACATGCTGCCATCAGCAGCCAGGAAAGTAAAACTTAAAAGTAGCTTACCAGTCAAAAGGATATTAATATAAAATATCTACATTGAAAAGAGAAGCAATATCCTTTCTTCCTTTAAATTAGTGCCCTTTACTTAAGTTAATGTAATGTTACCAACTTATTTTGAGTTTTCTGTTTCTTGGTTTTTGTGCTTGCACACAGACAAGAATGAATCTGTAAGTTTGTTTTATGTTATGTAATGGCAAACAAAGACTCACAGCACTCACCATTTCTGAACACTTGCGTGTAAGGGTTTTGAGTCCTGCAGTCATTTATGACTCTGGGTCTGTGTTCTTTTTCGAATGTTAACAAAACCTGTATTTCTGCCTCTGTTCAGTGTATGCAGCAGTAAAATGTATAATGTAAATATTGTAAAGCTTCTGTGATTAACAGGACCGTGACTGACACCCCTGTAGTGAGTAACAGCTCCTGGTCAGTGATCATATTCAGGGTATCTGATCAAATGTTAGTGAACTTTAGGTTTCGGTCTCTGTGCCGTGCCAAGACTGTAAACATCGAATATAAAATTTCTACTGTCAACTTGAATCATCGCTCATGTTTAAATAGTTCATTGATTATAAAAATAACTATATTATATTTGCATAAAGTTTGAAATTAAACAGAGCATGTTTTTATCATCTCTGATTTTGTTCCAGCACTTTAACCTTTGATATTTAAATGTTCTTATCTAGTTAATAGACTACAGGTAATCTTGAGTATTATTCCTTGTGGTATTTGAGTTCTAGTCACAATTTGGTATTTATGAAGTTCTAGACATCTGTTCTGATTTCGTTATTATACTTAAGTCAGATTTCTTTGTCTTTGATTTCTGTCTTTACTACATGAAGTTTCTGCTTTGGTTCGTGGTTTTGGTGCCTTCACAATGTTGAGTTTGAGTCTTACTGGATTATTGAAGTTCTGGTTCCTGTCAGGTTTTCATCAAGTTGTGGATACCCGTTTACATCATTTACTACTCTAGTTGTAGTTTTCAATTCTCGGCCTTCACTTAGCTCCAGTTTCTATTTTGAGTTTGTAAATCCTCGTGTGTTTAGTTGTGGCTTTGTAGCAGTTTAGAGATGACAGATCTCAGGTTTGAGACCAGGAGGAGACACATATCCCTTTGGGGTTGTGTCAGAATCAGATATGTGGAGCTATCTGTGTGGAGACCCTTGGTGAGTGAGGGGGCAGTCAAAACAAAGCTTCTTCATTCCCCGTGTCTTTAGTTACTGTACTGTTCTATCTGCTCTCCCCTGATTGTCTGCACCTGTGTCTCACTCATCCCTGCGGTGCCTTACCCTTTCGGCCTTCTCGGTGTATAAATAGTCCAGCCGTCTCTTTGGCCTTAAAGGCATCTGTTATACTTCCTAGTTTGTGTTGCTCTTTTTGTTTTGCGTCTCCTCCTTGGACTTTGTTAACCTCTGAACTTATACGTATACCAAGTTTGTTCATTGTGAGTGTGTAGTAATTAACAAGGAGTTACATGAACGAGCTAGTATACATCACTTTATGGTGTATTAATCGTCAGTGTTTGCTACATTTAAGTATTTATTTAAATATTACGGTGACCACGTTTTCCAGCTACTTTCGTGGAAATTTTATTTTTTAATTTTATAATTTCAAATAACTTACTCAAATGTTCAACATGCTTTAATATTAATGACAAGGATAGTGGAGAGACTCATCAGTAGGACACATTAGGACATGGTGTGAAAATATCAAATGTCCACACTTATTGGACAAACAATGTTGCCTGCATTATAAATTTGCTTGTCAGTCATTAATTCTTTAATTTATATTTGTGCTCATTCACTCAGCTTTTCACCTCCTAAAGCAAACAATATTTGCAGTCTTTATATCCACTGCAGTGGAGTTATTTCATTACATTTTATTCTCTTATTTCATATTTGAAATGTTCTCACTCATTCATTAAAAAAAAAGATGAATTATTAATTCAAAGTACCGTGGAGTTTCATGTGTGGCCCTGGAGAATAATGTAGAAATAATTATTCTCTGATAAATTAATAACTTCCCTAATTTATTCTGACTGAAACTGGCGATAAGTGAAAGGGACGCATGTGTAAATGTGCGGCCTCTTTACGGATTCACAAATCGAGGAGGAGGAGAAATGAGAGACGGAGGGAGGAAGAACATGGAGAGAGAGGAGGGAGACGGAAGTGTTTGACACGGCCGCCCCACGTCAAAATAAATCACTAGCAGCAAAGTGTTTTCAAATGTCGGCCTGCAGCTGAGAGCAGCGATTTACTGCGATGAGGTTCGTTTTTAATCATTGGTAGATCTGAGTCGCATTTAATGTTTCTGCTGCCGACGGACGGCCGACTGTAAAGCAGGCAGAGCAACACTTAGGCCACCAAATGTTGGTACACAAGAAGACCACGTTTCCCATCAGTCCCATGCTTTCATGTCTCACCACCTTTTCAAATTACAAACAGAATTAAAAAAAAACAGAATAAGAAATATTTTTCATAGTTAATATTATTATTACCAATTTGTAAGCAGACTGTAGCGAAAACACAAGGCTTTCCACGACTTTCTTGGCTCGGCCTCTCACTTCCTGGTTCATCATCTGGATGAATTTTCCACAAAATTCGAAACAATCCCACCTTAAAACTGAACAACGCAGCGTCACCTCAGAAATCAAGTCCAAATGTCAACAAATGACCAGATTCCACATAAATGGAAACGTGGCCATAAAATTACAGTCAATACTGCAGATGGAAAACAGGAAGTGGCTAAATTTGGTACATGTCATTTTTCGTTTTATAAGATTCATGTTTTTGTGCATGGTTACTAAAAAACTACAGAATAAAACTAACAATATCAGCAGGGTGTCTGATTTGTGAATGGATTGTTTAGTTGTGGTCAAATCAGATCCTAAAATATATATTTTTTGGCTAATGATAGCTAACCAAGCTAACATAGAGACATGCTGCACAGCAAAAAGGCCATGAGGTCAACATAACATAAAATTACATAACAAAATGTAAAGTCAATGGTAAGTGCACCACGGCCCTGTTTATGTCTCCATCTATTTTAACCGATGCTTACTGACAAACATGAGCTACAGGATGTCGACTGCAGTTCAGAGCAGTTTTCTGGAAGTTATGCAGAACTCCTTTAAATGTTCTCATTATTACCAAAATCAGACAGCACAGACTGAGAGTAACAATTTAGTTCAAAGAAGAGAAGATTTTTCTCTTGTATTAAAGCTAAATTCTGAATTGAGGTTAAATATTTCTGAGAAGAAAGAAGAGTACTGAGAAGGATGGGCATCTGGTGTTTAAACGGGTGGAGGAGGAGCAAAGGAGTGCGGGTGGTGTTAACAGGAGGTCGAATGACTCCATGTGTCCCTGATAAATCACGAGACCTCAAAATGGACAAACTGCCGCCAAGGTCAACTGACCAAACAGCCGGAGGCCGAGCTGCTGCCAATAAACCGCCGGGTTTGAGAGTGTTTAAGGTGAAGGTATTGTCTACAGTCTACAATAAATCTGTTGTTTCCTGTGTCGTTTACACAGCCATGCTACCTTAAATGTCTTCACACACATATGTGACTGAAAGAGAAAATACTGTTTGAATACCACTTTTTAAAAAAGTTTTATGGTTTGTAGTGTGTATACTGCACTTTATTATAAACCCACATTCCTATTTTAATTGACACTGGTCTTGATTAATGACAAGCTGGTGTCACATGTAAACAAACATGTAGATGATGGTGTCTGCACATGAGGCGGGGGGACAGTGCAAATAGAGGTTAGAGGTTAATTTTATGGGCTGACCCAGTGACCAGTGAATAGTTAACAAGAATACCACACAGGTTACAAACCGCCCTCACAGGTCCTTCATTTGACTCCTGGTCGTCCGGACTGTCCTGTTCCCACATAAAACAGAACCATGTAGTCGTAAATGTTTATGCTTTGCATGTTTTGTACAAGTCATAATTCTGATGGTTTCGTTGTGGAAGTGTCCATTAGACATAAAGGTCCCATAAGACAAATGAAACGTGGATTTTTTAGTATCAGAGGCAGATCGTTCTTCTGAGAAATCTAATGACGGTAAAACGACATTTAAAAAGCACTTTTAAATTAATTTTATTCCAGATTTTAGTTTGCAGACTTGTAATATTACTGGATTATTGCATTACTGGAGTCCTTGAACTGGCTGTGGTAAATGAGAGCTCGATTTGAAGCTGGTTGTCGGCAACTTTAAAGAAGCCAGCAATAAAAGGTGGAATTACTCATGGGGGGAAAAAAAAAGTCTTGCTCCTCAAAAATATCTCCACCCTAATATCTCCACCAGGTCACACTCCAGACAACTCTAGACAGGGAGCGGCCTGTTCCCACAAATACTTAAGCATTGCAGGGAGTGCAGGAGGCACTCTCTGAACCCCCGGGCAGCTTTTCAAAGAAACCTTTTAGAAGATCTTTTTCTGATCGTACTCAAACAGTGAGTGAAGAGAAGCCTTGAACTCCAGCCTGCAGCTCAAAGGTCCTTTAAAACTGGAAACAATATGAAACATGTAATTTCAGCATTTCTTAGACTGATCATTTCAGACCGTACAAGAAAATGACCTCCAAGCCCGAGCTCGCTCCACAGCTGGTCTGAACTCATATATTGAGAACATTGTTGGAGGAGTCCATGGATGTGCCAGATGTGCCCCTGATTAACCCACCACCTGCCCCAACCTCCTCATCTCAGCACAAAGTTTTTTGTGACATCTGTTTAACATGAAAAGCAATACGAACAAAATGCAAGAAGGCTTTTGTGTCATGAATAAAGAAAAGGCTAGAAATCATGTGCACTGTTAGCTACACTTCACTGTTATCTGTAATGATTTGGTGGAGAACATAAATAAAGAGGATGTAATAATTATTGTTATTGAAAAGAATAACAATGCAAAATGAAATTGACCTTCTTTGGTTTAATTAACGTTCTGTAATTGTGTGCAAAACTGAAAAGCAGTTATTTCACCACCTTCTCCATGTCTTGGTTTTAACCTGACAGGATTAGAGTGGGGAAAACACAGAGCGAAGGTGAAGGGAGAAAAAAGAATGAATAAAGTTACTGAAGTGACTGAACTTCATTTAAAAAGCCAGAAAACCCCAGGGTCTCCGCTGTAATCAAAACAAACACGGTCCACTTCCTCGCCGCCGCTGCTGTGCTCATCCCGAATTATTGAAAAGAGTCCCGCACTGAACGTAAAGAAAGACTCTGGGGGGGTCTGCTGCTGGCACTGATTACAGCTGTGAGTTCAGGAGGCAGTTCCAGCATCTGGGTCAGAATCAGAAAAAACTTTATTGATCCCGGGAGGAACACCGATTTGCTGCTGCTGATGTTATGCTGCCTGCTGAGTGTGTGAACCAGCTGTGCAACACACTATGTTGTATTTTGAGACGAGCACTGAGTTGCCAGCACCTCATTTGCATAAAGCTCATGTCCAGGCTGGTTCCTGAAGTGAGCCCCCTGGTGGAAGTTGAAGTTACTGCAAGTAGACAACAAAGATCTTATAGTTTTTAGTTCAACAATGTGCACGCTGTTGAACTAAAAGCAGCTTATTTCCCACCTCGAGTGTTTTCTGAAAAATATTAAGGTGAACTTAGATCTATTAAATTAACTCAGATTTAGGTGCTAAAAATGAATCAGATAGGTTTCTGGTTAAAATGTGCTCTTTATTTTAAAAAGTAACAAGTTGGCAGTGGCAGACCCTCCATAATAAGCCCTGTCAAATGACACCTTGTGCAAAACTGAAACGCTGAAATATTTTATTTAATTTTACCCGTCAGGAATGAGAATGACATGTAGAGATTTACCTTTTTCCTAAAATCTATTTTTGGATCAAGTTTCGGTGTGTTAAAAAAAGCAAAGTGGTTGGAATACTTTCCATGCCTCTTTTCCTTCTCTTCTCCTAAAAAATAAAAAATAAAAAATATCATACTTTCCAAGATTTTTCCTTTTGTTCGGTTTTCCTTTATGGCGAAAGCTCGAACGGCTCAAGGTGCAGCTATCTGGCCTCTTTGTTCCTCCGTAAGCTGCCTTATGCTGCCTTGAACAGGCACTTAAGAAAAATGTTGACTGTCAGACCTCTATTAAAGCTGACACATGCTGCTCTTTGGTATTTTACTTTATATGACTCACCGATGCAGCTGTCTTTGGAGCTGCCATTAAAGAATATCACAGACTCCTGTAAAGAACGTCTGCAGCATTTAAACAAAAGCTTTTGTACTCTCAATTTAATTGCGGCACAATAAGTAAAAGGGACTTTAAGATTTGGCTGTCAGAGTTTTTTTTTGTTTTCAAAAAAAAAAATCTATAGCCCACCTTTACAGGACGAGGGGGGGAAAGTGGATCTTTCAAAGCAAAAAACAGCAATTTCAATGTGTCCAAAGTGCTGTGAGAACAATGCTATTACTCCACAGGTGGCAGTACTGGCAAAGTATTTATGTTTTATTTTTAGTCACAGAATAAAAAGTGGTTTTAAGTTTTTAATAAAAGGCTGAGAAGCTTTAAAACAACAGCAGGCTGCTGTAGCTTATTAATAGACACACGCGCACACACTGATGACACATGACACCATGTATTCAGCGTATTCACTGTGTCTTCACCCAGTGAAGATTGTGACATTGTGATAATACGTCTCAAGTACAGGCTGAGAACATTCTCGGAGGCTGCGTTGTTACGTAACCCGCCCCGAGAGCAATTAGACCCAAAAAATGTCAATTGTTCGAGTTTCAGCCGCGTCTCATGGTCTGCTGCAGCAGGTGGAGCTTAATGAGGAGCTCTGAAGATGCTACAGGTGCTCAGCAAGCACCAACAAGACAAAGACAACACAAACGCTGCAGTTCCTCTAGTGCCACAAAAGTGAGTCAGTCCCCATAGACTCCCATGTTCAAATGTCCAACTTTACAGCAAAAATAAACACACTTACAGCCTGATGCAAAAACTGTTTTGGCCTCTTTGGATAGTTTCACCTGACCTGTGCAACTTTACAGGGACAGGGATGTTTTTATAACACACACATTATAGAAGAGAGGAATGCACTGTTGGTATCAATACTGTTGCAAATAAGACGAGTTTGTAACCCAGAAGAAATTTTTAGTATCGATTAGTATCGCATTGTTGACAACCCTACTGACAGGTTTATGCTAATACAGTCTGCTAGCTGCCTGCTAGACCTCAGCTAACGGTCTCCAAACTGGACCTCTGGACCATTTTTGTGCTGTTGTAGCTTTTGGGAGCATTTTTAATGTAATCATCTGACCAATAATATGGCTGCAATGCAATTCAAGAAGCCTGTGCTCCAGCTCTTCTAAATATTTTCATTTCAGGATCCAAAAAACACCCTAAAGGTCTAACACTAAGGCTTTCAAACATCCTTCTGCTATAGATCATCTCTGATTCTTAACACATTTTGATTACGACACATCGTGTTATCACAGTGAATATTGCCATGTCACTTTGTATTTCTTTGAAAGTATCCTGCTGGGATTGAAAAGTATATATATATATATATGTTTAACAATTAACTTTAATTTGGAAAAACTTGATTAGACTCATTTTATGTCCACTAATGCATCAGAGTGCGTGAAGGTGATACAGTTGCAGTAAATCCTCCTACGTGAAGCTTATAATGCTCAGTGTTTGTTGGAACTGCTTTTATAAAGTGTTACTTTTATGGGCTGCATATGTAGTGCTGTTGCTATTATTTCAATCATCCCATTCAATCCAAATAAAAGACACGCCTCTATTTATAATGCAGTTCAGCTGAACGGCACCACAGACCATAATGGCCCCAAAGATGAATTGAACTAAATTTTAAAAGCTCTGAAACATGATTTACTGCAGGGCCGTTTGATTGGACTGCGCTGGTTTCAGCTAGGTGCTATAAACTGCCAAGTGAGCGTGTATTTCATTCAATATGAGCATCCATTAATCTGAAAAAAACAAGCTCTGCTGATTTGGGCAGTAAAATTGTTGAAGGACGGAGAGAAGGCGTCACTTTTAAGAGTCTTTCTCTGCAAGCTGCTTTAACAGAGAAATTACAGATAATTAAACTGTCAGCTCTGCGCTCTCTGGGAGAGAGGATCACTGAGATTAAAGCAACAGATCTGTCCATCCTGACTCAGCCTCCTCACGGAGCTGCTGTGCCGCTGAGTCACCGCCTTCGGTCTGAACCAGGGACTCAGGTGATCTACTGGAGGAAACGCAGTGAAATCCAGGCAGCTCAACAAGTGGTGACAAACAGTTAATCACAATAAAATTCAAATTCAAATTTATTTGTCACGTACACAGTCATACACAGTACGATATGTAGTGAAATGCTTGGACAACTGCTCGTGACCTAAAGAGAACAAAAAAGGAAAAGGCTATGAATACGATAGGAAATAAATATGAAACATTAAAAAGGGTAAATTTAACTAGGAAGGAATAAAATATAAATTAAGGTTAAAAATGAAATAACTGTACAACACAAATTAGAATGAAGGGTAAATTTAACTGGGAAGAATAAGATAAAATATATAAATTAAAGTTGAAAATAAAATAACTGTACAACAAAATACACAATATAGAACTATATAAGAATGTATGAAGAAATATAAATAAATATATACACAATAACAGCAGCTGTACAAGTATTAACTGGAAATGAAGAATATAGTGACCAGTGTTGTGCAAAACCAAAGTCCAGAAAGTCCAGTGTGTGTGTAAGAACTGTATGTGTGGGTCAGTACTGTGTGGTGGTGTGATTGAGAGACCGTATCGCCTGCGGGAAGAAGCTCCTCCTCAGTCTCTCTGTGTTGGTCTTCAGGGAGCGGAATCGCTTTCCTGACCTCAACAGAGAGAAATAAATACAATCTAGAGCACCAGCAGCTAACAGTAGCTTTAAGGACGACTCTTAAGACTCAGAAGAATGTGTTTTTCTTTTGACAATTTTCTGCTTAAAGGTATGACTAACTTCCTGATAATGAAGAAAGTTATTCAGAGAGCTCCTAACTGTTGGCAGTGGTGACAAAAAGGCCTTTAAAAGACTGTAGAGGTCCTTCAGCAGATTAGAAAATGCTGTAGAGATGCAGGAGTGCATTTTATTGTTGTTGTTGACATTAAAATGCTTAACGGTGTCATGATCGTTACTTCAGTTATGTTTAGACTTTGTTTCCTTCTGGAAAGCAGATTGTGCAATGTGCTGATGGAGACGAGGCAGCCAGAGACTGTGGGATAAACGTCTAGGTAACTGTTTGAAGCAACTACCAATGAGAGGAGCTCATATGTGACCAGCTGATAATAAACTATAGAGCTTTATGGATGAGCTATGAACAACCTGTGTGCTGGGTATGGGTAATAATCAGTGTTTATGAGCTTCTTAGATGTTTAGATAACTGATGTGTTTAAATCTGTCTTCACTTCCTACATTTTTACATTTGAATATAAAGTTTGCAAAACTTTTTAAAGTGCATTTGCTACACTGAGATGGACCTGCCGTGAATACTTGTGTAACTCCTAAAGCTTTTATATGACCAAATGAAAAGAGAGTTCGAATGTCATTTCTTTGGAGCGCAGGTGATCGTTCTGAGTTTGGATTCTCAGAAAAGTTTGTTTCGCTGAAATCAGCCGGCAGTGCCAGGAACCACAAGTTGCGGTTTGCGTTCCAGATCATTTCATGCTTTGTTTAGAGGGTACGACATGAACATTTACGTCTTTCATGGGAGTTAATGGCCATGAAAACAAACGGCAGGAAGACAACAAAGGAAATGAATGCTAAGCAAATGCTCAGAGGTGGACTGTGGGTTTCTAAGCTTGACCATAAAAGCTATAGAGATGCTCTCGGGTTTCCCGTAGTGCCTTTTCTGCACAAAGGTAAGAGGTAATAAGCAGGAAGCTGGTTCCAACCTGAGGACTGATGTCAGAGAGCCGCAGTGCAGCTCGTCCGGCTAACAGCAGCTCATGTTGTCTTAGCTCCTGCTCAGCAAAGGTCAGGCCTGCTGCTCCAACACTGAACAAACAGCACAACGCCGTGTGGGGCTTTTCAACCGCGCGCACACAGAAACACACCGAGAGGCATCCGGACACACACAAACGCACCAAATACGGGTTCAGACATGAACGGACCCATGTAGGCACAGACACACACACAAAAACACACACGTGATGCATGCGAGGCAGGCGGTGCAGCACTCGAACACCTGTTGTGGGCCGCAGCAGAGCGGCGGCGAGGTGTTGACACAGCAGCTACAGGCTGTTTGAGGAGGAGCTGCAACCATGACGAGGCAAACTGACCGCTGCTCTCTAAAGGTCCCCTACACCTGTAACTGCACCTGCACACAGGCCACACCCTCACCACACCACACCTGGCAAAATATATGAATATGCAAGGACAGTGATTGTTGAAGTGGCGCTTTCATTGCAGTTTTTATGACATTACAGAGTAATATTTTGCTACAATAACATCTGAGCTTTTTACTGAGGTATTTCTTTATTCTTTCAGTGGTTGCATTTCCTGTTGATACGCTGTCATTTCCAAGCTTCTGCGATAGACAACGTTCGTATCATCTTACAAATCTTTTTTTTTTATCTCAACCGTCACAAACATGACTTCAGCTCCCATCATTATTGATAAATCAACATATTTCATTGTTTCAAAATAAAATCACAATTTGTATCACAAGTTATTAAGTTTTTACAGTCAAGGCTTTTTTTTCATTAATAGAAGTCAATTCTAACCATAGTAATAATTTTTAACTAATAATTATTCATTATGATTTTATTCAACAATAAATGCTGAATGTTTAAATAGCAGTAAAAGCCATTTATCGGTTATTCAACATCTTTTTGTCATTCTATATTTAGTTTGTGAATTTTGGGGCTTCTGTCTACAAAGTAGATCTAAAGTCCTGTGAAAGTCTAAGAAAACTGTTGGGAATTTAAATTTCTGTCAGCTTTACCACACTGAGAGGCTTCTACATAAGAATATCAGGGGCGTTGATTCAACAGCTGGAAACAGCTGGAGATGTGTGCCATCTGCAGGTATTACGGTGAGCATAGGCCAGTCTCACATTTCTTCATGAACTGAGCTCCTGATATTGAGTTGCTTCATCTGTTTATCAAATATAACCTATTTTATACCAATAAGACCTTAAATAAGACTTTGGGTGTGCCAGCCAGTGTGGAGTTAGCCAGATGTGGCCCATAAACCATGGCTGACATCTGGTCCAGGTAAGCTGGACCTATGTCTGAATGAGACAAACTGTCAAGTAAGACCGAATGTGGCACAAGAACCGGCAAACATTAATCTCCATCTGGGTCTATACAACTGATTCTCCACAAAGTCACAATTTCCAGACAAGAAATAATCATTTCTAGGATGTGAAACTTTCTCCTCCTCCACACAGCCTGACTGAAACCAGCCACACAGCAAATATTTAAATGATTTAACTATTTAAACGTTAACATTTACATAAAGCAGATCTTTGTGCTGTTTTTCATTAAAATCTTCACTTGTCTGGTGAGAATCCTTAAAAATAAGTATATGAATATACAGGGAGTGCAGAATTATTAGGCAAATTGTATTTTTGAGGAATAATGTTATTATTGAACAACAACCATGTTCTCAATGAACCCAAAAAACTAATTAATATCAAAGCTGAATGTTTTTGGTAGTAGTTTTTAGTTTGTTTTTAGTTTTAGCTATTTTAGGGGGATATCTGTGTGTGCAGGTGACTATTACTGTGCATAATTATTAGGCAACTCAACAAAAAACAAATATATACCCATTTCAATTATTTATTTTTACCAGTGACACCAATATAACATCTCCACATTCACAAATATACATTTCTGACATTCAAAAACAAAACAAAAACAAATCAGCGACCAATATAGCCACCTTTCTTTGCAAGGACACTCAAAAGCCTGCCATCCATGGATCCTGTCAGTGTTTTGATCTGTTCACCATCAACATTGCGTGCAGCAGCAACCACAGCCTCCCAGACACTGTTCAGAGAGGTGTACTGTTTTCCCTCCTTGTAAATCTCACATTTGATGATGGACCACAGGTTCTCAGTGGGGTTCAGATCAGGTGAACAAGGAGGCCATGTCATTAGTTTTTCTTCTTTTATACCCTTTCTTGCAGCCACGCTGTGGAGTACTTGGACGCGTGTGATGGAGCATTGTCCTGCATGAAAATCATGTTTTTCTTGAAGGATGCAGACTTCTTCCTGTACCACTGCTTGAAGAAGGTGTCTTCCAGAAACTGGCAGTAGGACTGGGAGTTGAGCTTGACTCCATCCTCAACCCGAAAAGGCCCCACAAGCTCATCTTTGATGATACCAGCCCAAACCAGTACTCCACCTCCACCTTGCTGGCGTCTGAGTGGGACTGGAGCTCTCTGCCCTTTACCAATCCAGCCACGGGCCCATCCATCTGGCCCATCAAGACTCACTCTCATTTCATCAGTCCATAAAACCTTAGAAAAACCAGTCTTGAGATATTTCTTGGCCCAGTCTTGACGTTTCAGCTTGTGTGTCTTGTTCAGTGGTGGTCGTCTTTCAGCCTTTCTTACCTTGGCCATGTCTCTGAGTATTGCACACCTTGTGCTTTTGGGCACTCCAGTGATGTTGCAGCTCTGAAATATGGCCAAACTGGTGGCAAGTGGCATCTTGGCAGCTGCACGCTTGACTTCTCTCAGTTCATGGGCAGTTATTTTGCGCCTTGGTTTTTCCACACGCTTCTTGCGACCCTGTTGACTATTTTGAATGAAACGCTCGATTGTTCGATGATCACGCTTCAGAAGCTTTGCAATTTTGAGACTGCTGCATCCCTCTGCAAGATATCTCACTATTTTTGACTTTTCTGAGCCTGTCAAGTCCTTCTTTTGACCCATTTTGCCAAAGGAAAGGACGTTGCCTAATAATTATGCACACCTGATATAGGGTGTTGATGTCATTAGACCACACCCCTTCTCATTACAGAGATGCACATCACCTAATATGCTTAATTGGTAGTAGGCTTTCCAGCCTATACAGCTTGGAGTAAGACAACATGCATGAAGAGGATGATGTGGACAAAATACTCATTTGCCTAATAATTCTGCACTCCCTGTAGTATCCCTCTACATTTTAATTTTTATAAATAATCCATCATATTTTATAAAGCACGACCCTTTGTAAACTGATATCGGTTCGATGATTCATTGTTAGAAACTGTTACGTGAGTTTTTGTAAAACTGATTTTTTTTATAAGTGCTATAAAAATAAAGGTTCTTATTTTCACTTCAAACTTTATCTGCAGGGCCTGCCCTGTATCGCTGACAGTCTGTTCTCATGTTTGCACATTACAGGTTTCAGGTTTCCTCTTCATGCTGGTCTAAACTGCCCGTTACGAGAGGCTTGCCTTTCAGATTAGTTTGAAACTCCTTTACCGGCTGCACACATCATTCTGCACACTGAAGCCCAAACAAGTGTTTCACACTCTTGGCTGTCAGGTGTTGAGATTTCTTTTTAATATTGCTGCTCTTTCCAAAAAAAAAAAAAAAAAAATAGCTACACCGCTTTTATTTTATTTTTTTATTTTTTTCTCAGCTAACGGCCGCCGTTTACAGAAATATCTTCATTAATCTTAGTGCCCAGACGTTCCTGGATCGACTTCAGAAGCCAGTTGCTTTGAGACATCCTGTTCAGTAAACAGGAACTAAAACATGATGAAGAAGCGAGTGGAGCTGAATACATCACGACCAGAGACTCTCTGCGAGCACTCTAACTGGTGCCGTCCTAACGCTCCAGTAAAGCGTATAATAACCCCTGATGGCCTCTTCTGTCTGTAACCGTCACTCCATCCAGAATCCAGAAGGCAATGGGATCACAGGACTGCAGATTATTTATTTATTTTCTTACATATTTTGAAGCAATCCAAGCGACACTGAAACTGCATCTTCAGTGCCACCGGAAGCTTCTCAGTCTGAGGATTCTTTTCTGACCTTCCATCAGCGTTTGTTCCACCAACAAATCTTCTTCTTTGCAGCTTCTCATTTTCTTTGACTTGCCTGTCTTTTTCAGCAGATTCTCGTGAGTTTTAAGTCTAATGTAAATGAAAAAGGAAACAGTGTTTTTGACCATAAGGTATCAGAAGCAGCAAGCCTGCAGCTTCTCCCAGGCACTGAGAGGCCCAAGCAGCTCTGCACACCAGGACATCTGAAGCTGAGAGCGGCAGAGCCGAAGCAAACGACCAAGAGACACCTCACCTGTGCACCTACAGCCTCACACCTACAACAGCACTATTTCATACCCATGCAGGGAGGTTAGAAGGTGGCAGTGAGAGATTTGCTGCCTGCGGCCGTTCTGTGTGCAGTTTACATAATATCCCGGTACCTGTGTAGGTTCTCTCCAGGTACTCTGGATTCCTCTCACAAGACACGCATGTTAGATTAGTTAGTGATGCTAAATTAGCCGTAGCTGTACCCTGCCTCTCGCCCCATCACACCCTGAATTAGATATGCAGATGGGAATGGGTGGATGAATTCAGGAATGGAGTAAAGGTGCTTCAGTTTATCACAAAAAAAGTTTGTTTGCGCACAGCTGGAGCTGAATGAGATCCATTAAGATAAAGCTGCCGGGGAGTTTAGTTTATGTGGTCCAAAAGCTGGTCCTGGTTCTTTGTTAACACGTTTAGGCTGCAAGTCTTTCATCTGCCGTCCCGCTCAAGGACACATCGCAGAGGTGGGGGGTGGAGTGGAGAGGAGACCTGATGTGAGGTTAAAATAGCACTCTGGCTAATTACCTGCCATTTTTCTTCCAATCCAGCGGTCCCCAACCCCCGGGCCTGGGACCGGTCCGTGAGTCGTTTGGTACCGGGCCGCGAGAGTTGAGGCTCAAGTGTGAAATGTTTGGTTTTCAGGGTTTTTATCGGTTTTCAGCGTTATTTTGTTATCGTTTTTATCATTAACTCGGTTTTCCTGGGTCTTTTCACGTGTGTTATGAATAAATCTTCTTTTATCGGTACCGGTACTAGTTTTATTTTGTTGTATTTATCCGCGACACCTTAAAGGCCGTGAAAATATTGGTGGGCATAAACCGGTCCGTGGCGCAAAAAAAGTTGGGGACCGCTGCTCTAATCTATTTACTCATCCAATTAAAGTATTAAAAATATTGTTACTGTTCACCATTTGAGACTTTTTGATGGAAAATTGTGGAGAAAGTATCTGCAGTAATATATCTCAAATATATAGTTGTGTTTCTGAACTTTGTGGTTGAAGAAAATAAAAGAAGTGAAACAACATTTTTAGCCTTTTTTTTTATTTCTTATAAGCTAAATGGTTAATTGGTTGATTACAAATCATTTATAATAATTCTTTTAATAATTTAAACTCGCTTCCTGTTAACTAGATAAAACTGTTGATTCTCATGCTTTCACGTTATAAAACTAACTTCACTTCTTTAATTTTATGAATCTGCACATAAATCATGTGATGATAAACCCATTCATGTCTTTATCAGGTGAGTTATATGAGATTTTATCACCAGGCGACAACAGTCACACTGCACGCCGCTGACCTGCGAATTATAATCCGAGTCAGCCAGGTGGTGTTTGTGACGGAGAGGCATTCATCCAGAAGGTGGAAGGTCAAAGTTTGTGAATTGAATTAACACACTGCAGCTCTAAATGTTGCTGCGTTTGTTCCTTTCAGGAGAAAAAAAAACCTCGAACCTTTGCGCAAACTAAACCGTTACCGACACCTGGTGCACGTGTTCAGCAGCACCGTGAGGTGATTTCAAATCTGCTTCTAGAAGTCAGAAACATTTATTGTATCTTTAAAGGTGCATCTGTTTGTCAGCTTTATGCAGCGGTTTTCACAGTGGTTCCCACGGTAACTCAAAGCAGGTGTGAGACTGTAGATCAGTTAGTGCAACACATACACACACACACACACACAGCAGCGCAAAAAAGCCATCGGTGCATTTTCATTTGCTGTATCAGTGTTTCTCAGGCACTGGTTTACCAACATTTCTCTAAAAAGCTTCTATGAAAGCAGAACAGCTCAGTCAGGGCACAAATCATAGCTGCAATTATGGTCAATACCACGACCACAATTACTCAGAGACTTTGAAAACTTGAAAGAAAGAAAGCTAAAGCTTACAGCCAAACTGCACAAACTACCATCTTTTACTTTTCTGTTATTAGTCAAACTTCCAAAACAGCCATCGTTCGGCTCCTTTCGCAGCTCATCGCTCGCTGTTTTTTCCTGTGGGCCGGTTGAGGATGTTGTGTCTTATGCAGACATTTTGAAATCAATTTATTAAGCGTAATTATGCGGCCCTGCGCTTTTCTCTGCCACCCGGACCTGGAACTGAATTTGACACCACTGTTTCCAGTTTGTGAAACTATGCATGTGTAGCATGTGGCTAAAATGCAACCTAACCCTAACCTTGCCCTCAGGGGGGGTTTATGGTGACCAGGTGGATGTCAGGAGGTTAAAAAGGTGCAAAACCAGGTCCACATTAATTTATGACCCAGTCATTTCTAGTCTGACAGCTCAACACTTTTTCTCATGTCTGCACTCACTCAAAAAAATCAGTTGTTGGATGAACACAATTTAATCGTGTCACCTTTTTCCACGTGATTTAACCAAGTACAATAACCCAGTTTTGACCATGTCAAACCAACACGTTTGGCATTTAGTGGTTTAATGTAATCAGAATTTTGTTTTAATTCATTCTGCACAAGTTAAAAACTTCAGGAAAACACAATGAAATCTTGTTGTTTGAACAACTTTGTTAATCAAGGCAATTACGGCTAGTCTTGCTTAATGAACCAATATGGGGGTTGATGATTTCATAGAGACAGACAACCATTTGCATTCATGCGTAGTTTAGAATCACCAATAACTCTAGATTGGATTGTGGATTTGAACCCAGGCCCTTCTTGCTGTGAGGCACCAGCACTGACCATCACACCACCAAGCTGTCACTCCAGGCTTAAAACTAGGAAAGCTGTGATTTCAAGGCTTGATGCAGACTTCTCTGTACGTTTTTGTCCTTGACAGGTTAAACCACAATAAATAGCGAGAGCATACACGTGGTGTGGGTGTAGCTGTCTAGTGATTTTCCTGCAGTTTGACATCTCATGTGATCGTGTGAATTGCGTGAGTCCAGCAAATAACCGCTCTTACTAGATTGTATCAGGTCATCTCAACAAGAACAAATTAAGTTGCTGAAGTTCATGCAGATGCTACATGATTTAATTACGTTCACCATAGAAAGATGAAATTATTTAGTTCAAATTACAAGTTTGAATCTTGTACATGTAACAACCACCCAATTTCATTTTTTTGAGTCCTTAGAGCCAGGAGAGAATCAGCAGATTGTGTTTGGCTGTGTGGGGAGAATGGAGAAATCCCACCCCAAATAAACAATAAAAGCTTTTAATAAATAAGCAGTTAAAACTGAAGGATTTGTAAGAACAGAGAGTCAGAGCTGGTCTGAACCACCGACTGCTGGACAGTTTGAGTTTTTACCCTGAGCTGTTTGGAGGACTGAAACCCTCCATGTCTCGTTTCTTCTGAGTGTTATTAATATGCTTAATAGAAAACAGGCCTTTGCTTGTATTTCTGTCTCTACTCTAGCACGTTTGCTCTTTTTGCTTACTTGGTAGAAATTCTTCCATTTCCTGTAATTAGTTTCTGTTGTATTTCTTGTTATAATGGGAATTGTTGCTGTAAAACAAATTTCTCATAGTGCAATGGTGAAAAGAAACTTAAACCTTGTTTCTTTTCTGATATGCAAGACAGGTACAGGATGAACTTGTCAGAATACATCTAGAAGAACCAGTGCTGCTCTAAACCTCTGGAGAACACCTTTGAGTTCTCACATGGAGATACAGAGAGAACAAATCGCCCACGAAGGCTCAAACCCAGAACTTTCTCACTGTGAGGCAACCTTACAAACCTCTGTACAGACACCGAATGAGGCATGTCAGATTATTAAAGAAAATCCCAAATAAACAAATTGAAGACTGAAGTTAATATTTGAGCAGCAATTTTGAGCAAAAACGCTCTTCTGAAAATCTTGGAATAAACGGTGCAAATATACAACTGCGCACCTTTTCAGGCCCGGAGGACTAATAATGAGCTCTGCAGGGGACATTTATGGTGACTGTACCTGTAGGGACAGAAAATGACTTTGACTGTAGCAGTGTTTCTCTCTATGAGCGTGTAGCAAATCAACGGCTCCATTAAAATAAAATGAATAGACAACACTTCTGGTGCCATTTCCGTCCGTAAACTCATTACTCAGCGCCAAACACACACCTCCAGTGCCATTTAAATATTACAGCGATATAAGAAAGTCCGGTGTGACCATCGAGGACATCAAATACATGTACCAGACACTCAGAGTTCTAATCTGTGTCATACATGTACATCCTCTAACAAGTCCTCATATCTGCGGGATGCTTTTATGCGTTTCACAACAGAAAGATTCTTGGAGGAAAAAGTGGCAGAAAGGTCAGACTGACGCACTTCGCGTCTCAGCGGTGTTATTGGAATATCACAAAGACGTAAATGTGACAACCACCAGCCACCAGCACGGCCCCAAATGAGCCTCCTCTCACATAAACAAAGCCGCTTAATTAATGGAAAGTGGTGGCACGGGTGTGCTCGGCTCGGCACGGCCGGGAAGGAGCGGGGTTGCATAGGAACAGGGGGAGCGGAGTCTCTGGAGGGCGAAAGTGGCTCAAAGCAGCGGAGCAGAAGGGGAAGTGAAGGAGGGTGAAGCGCTCTGACATCTACTGAAAACTGCGAGTTTTCGGGGCTGACCTCCGCCTGCGTCATAAAAAAAACAAATTTGCGTGGAAATGGGTGCAAACGGGAGTTTTGAGGCAGGTGGGGGAATTCAATTACCTTTAAACTCCAGGAACGCGCGCGTGGGTCATTCTTTGCAGGGGAGTAAATAAATTAAGAGGCTGGGACGTTTTAACGACTTGGGCCCTCCAAACGCACCCGAACACTCTCCGGTCTGATTAAAGTTGCTCCGTGAACGCGCTCACGGGGCAAATAAACGGCTGATATCAGGAGCGCGCCGCGCGGCGTGTCGCAGGTGTTTGGAAACGCCAGGATCAGCGGGAAAGGTCAGAGTTCAATCGTTCAGGAACATTCCCGAGCTTTAAGAAGAAAAGGAGATACTCACATGTGAAACTCCTGCGTTTAAAAAACTGCTGCTTTATTTCACACCATCCCCGCCGCGCCGCTCGAACCCCATCCACACAGGAAAACTCCGCGGAGTGCGTGGAGTGAAATCTCTGAGCTCTTCTTCGCTTGTTTTGTTAATCCAGGGAAAGTGATGATGTAGCTGAGATGAATGAGCAAGTGTCCCCTGCGCGCGCCTCCAGCAGCGCAAAGAGGAGCGGACTGTAGCGCTTCAGTCCAGCCGGGGAGGAGAAAGTGCGCACCGGGCTCCCTCACTCCGCCTGCTCCGCTTCCTCCAGCATCTCCCCAACTTCTTAATTCTCCTGGAGTGGCTTTAGCTCTTCATCTGCTCCCCTTTAATCCTGAAAGGAGCCCTGGTCCGAATCACGAAAGCAGATTTTAAAAACAGAAAAAGAATTTTATCCTTTTCAGGTGTGATCATTAAAAAGCAAAGGAGCGCGCGCTTCCAATAAAGTCCCGCGTGGGCTCCAGCTGCTGGTTTTACTGTTTCTCTGGGTAGATTCTGGGAGGAGGAACACAGAGAAGTTGAGCCGTCACAGCGGAGTGCTGGGCTGCGTTTAGGTGCGTCGGTAGGCTGGCAGGGCTGACCGGCCGGACTCCCATCATCCCCGCCGCTTGATTGCCCCCAAGCACTGAGAGAGAGAGGGAGAGAGTTGGGAAAGGGGAGATAGAGAGGGAGTGGATTATCGCGAGGTTACGCCCCAATTCCCGTTTGTCTCGTTCTGTGGTGGCCGAGGGCACGCGCACTTTTGTAAGCAGAGACACGCAGAAAGTCCACGCATGAGAGTAACGGCTAAGATGTATTAATGCAGTTTATCAGACCTCTGTACACCTGACAGTTCATGATGTGTAGCACTAGAAGTGTGCTGTGTAATTCTAACTGAAATATACTTTATGCTAAAAAATGAAATAAAAAATATTACGATAAAGACTTTTTTACATACATGTGCCCCAAACACCGCACACTTTACAGAAATTTATATTAATCATTCACAACATGAAGTCAGAGTCCATGACTTTCATTGTCTTATGCACTGTAAAAAAAAACATGTTTCCTTATAAAATAGAATTCTGCCTGTGCTGCCCAAATAAAAAAGCCAAACATAGTTTCAGTCCTACACACTTTATGTTTCATTTCTTGTGACCCATAGACCAACTTTATCAACATTTATCAACAATGACTACCTTGAACATCAACACTTCCCAGGAGTCTCGGTCCCGGTGATCTGTTAAACCTGCCAAACCTGCAAGTATAGAGTTTACATTTTGTGTTAGGAGAGAGAGAGCCTGCTTTTGTGCTCCATACACCGGATCATTTACAGGAACTCTGGTTTTATCTCATTTATTTAGTAAATCCTGGTATTATGATCACAGCTTGTCAGTCACTGCAGTGTATTGACATCGATTGATCCATTCCTGCAGTTCTGGGTCACGGGGGGTTGGGCCTAGGCAGAGATGCCCAGCTCTCCTCCTCCCCTGCCATCTCCACGTTGGGAAGGTGAGGATAGGAACATAGATCGATCCATAATTCCACAGTTTCACTGTCACACAGCTCTCTCATCACCACAGCGTTACAGCGCCCTCATTATTGTCTATGTCACACCAGTCCACCTGAAAATCTCCAGCTCTTTCCTTCACTCACAAAAAGATTTAACTCCTTCCCAACCTGGACTGGGCACTCCACTGTTTTTTGACTGAGAACTTTGGCCTTAGATTTGGAGGTGGTAGCTCACATTGATGTTGGCTGTCCCTTTAATGTATTTGCTGCAAAGTCATGTCTCAATCAGCAGTATCCTTCAGTCCAACTGTTATCTTCTCAATCACTCACTGTGAAGTTAAGCAAAGTTTAATTCAGCGTCACTAATTCTTATTATACACAAGTCGCTGAATTGCGTTAATAATCCACAGTCACTGGTCAGCTCATCACTGCTCGCGTATTCCTGTGTGGATTCACTGTAAAGCTGCTCTCAGCCACACAAACACAAGGAAACACATCACACACCCACAAGACTCTAAAGACAGCATCTCTAAAGCATGATCACAACACGCTAAAATCAAGGATTTAAAGTTAAACACGACCGTTTCAAACACACATGTGTGACTACACTGCCCAGAATGCACGAGTTGGATTGTAGGTTTTTCCTTGTCTGCTGTGAGAGATTGATGCGAGATCATAAAATCATGGCTGCATGTAGTTGTTTCATTCAATGATCCAACAAGGTTATTACAGCAAAGTAAAACTAACAACAAGAACTCAGTATTGTCCTTATAAAACTAACGTTAAGGTTAAGTTTGTCAGCACAACTGGCCTGAGGAGACTGTTGTTCATCATTTTATTTCATGTACTTGTAATATCTGCTCTAAACATCCAAAACGTTTCCCTGCACAAAACCACTGACATTATAAAAACTAAGGAGTAAAACTATCACTGAGGGATTTGGAAAAGTAGATTGAAACTAAATATTTTACAACAGTAACAACCAAAGAACACAACTTAATGTTTTCAATGTAATTTATAATATTTTTAAACATGTTCTGGAAGTTGATCTCTGCCAACAGTAAAAGCAGGGGAAAAGAAAAAACAACAAAAATGTTTCATTTAAGAAAAAAGAGAAATTAATAATAAAGACAAAAAATTGTAGCAACAGAATAAACATAAATAATCTAAAAACAATATAATGATAAATGAATAGAAACTCCAAAAAACATCAACTTTAATCAGCAAAATGAAGATGATTGAGTCACATCATCGCTTCATGATAGCAGTCCAACATTTATTTATTTATTTGCGATTTTTTCCCCAATCCGATAACTTTGAGTCCACTTCTCAGCAGGATCCATTATTTCCCAGCATGCCGCCTGTTAGCAGCAAGCCCACAGTGTGAAGCGTATCACAGTCTCCCCCTGGTGTGTGTTATCACTTACTGTCATCACAGCAGTTAGTAAGAGATGCTGCACGCATATTTTACATTTAATCATGTTTCACTAGAGATGAAAGTGAGCACGAAGTATTTAAAATAAGGTCGGCCGTAAACGTCTGCAGCTGTGATATTAATATAATATAACACTGTGGTGAAGGAGGCAAGAAACGAATCCAGCACCCTTTCTACATTTACACCAGAACTATAGACGCCACATTTTTGCAGTTCTTCAGACAGGAAAATGAATCTCCGCTTAACTCTCTGTAAAAGTCCTCGAGCGTCACTGATCAGTTCTCACTGCGAACAACTTTTCACTTCTTTTACAGATTATATTTCACTGGTTTCAGAAACACAGAAAAAGCTCTGAGCAGAGGACCAATCACAGGAGTCCAAGGCTGCAGGTCACAGGTTTGACTCCCACAGCTCCAGACGCCTGACCTGCTGTCGTTTCTTTCACTTTTAGGCTTCAGTTTGTGTTTGATTGGAACCAGGAACCAGGGTTCTTGTTGTTTTTTGTACTGCAGTGACATGAATACAGGTGAGGAGATGCCTCCTGTTTGGCTAAATATTAAACTACAGCGCCCTCTTTGGGTGAAAGGATAGAGATGCATATTGAGAGCTTTTCCATCAGAATTAGCTTGATTGACCAAGTATGTGTCAGGATGCGAGGAATATGGCTCCGGCTATTTCTTGGCCCTCAGTCTACAAAACAGAAAAATGACATCAGCATAACAACAAGACACACAGCATGTTTATGGTGCAGAGTGCAAAGATGCTGGATTAAATAAAGGATGCAAAAGTAGTTACTATATATACAGTAGATAGATAGATAGATAGATAGATAGATAGATAGATAGATAGATAGATAGATAGATAGATATCATACTTTAAATCAGGTTTAAGAGGTTTAAGTGTTTATAAGAATCTTGAAATCGATTTATTTTATACTCAGACATGCAGATAGTTTGTTTAATTTAAAAAAGTCCTGTTATAACACAGATGTTTCTGTGCACATGCAGCATCTGGGCTTGCTTCTCTGTAAACACTGTCCTCCTCAGGGGTTCTAACCACCTCCTGATGGGTGTATCGATGTAATCCCCAGGATGAAGTGGAGCCCGTTTAGGTGCACAGGACAGATCTCCAGTCTCGTAAATGTGGATTTGCGCCAACCAGAGCATCAGTCAGACAGAAACAATCACAAAGATGTGATGTGAAAACCAGAGATAATACAAAACTATTCCCCTGTCGTATAAATGGCCACAAAGTTACGTTGAAACCAAGCACACCATTGTTTTTCTTCTGACATTACCAATAAGTGTGATGTGTCACATGGCCCTCTTCCTATTGACAAAACAAAAGTTGTATCCAAGATGGCCGACTTCTAAATGGTCACTATGGTCACCGCCCATCTTGAGGAGTTTGCCCCCTCACATATACTAATGTGCCACAAACAGGACTTTAATATCACCAACCATTCCCATGTTATTACGCTGTATCCATATAAATGGCCCACCCTGTGCACTCACTAAACCAGAGTCCGCATTCATCTATGTGTATTTGTCTCCATCTAGTGGACGACTGGATTTATTATAAACAGTTCACCCCTTTACCTTCAAGTACAGGCTAGTACACTGAGGTGAAATGAGAAGAAACACAAACTTTCTATTAAAATATTCACGGAAGAAGGAAAAACAACTCACAATTAACAACAAATAAATAAATCTCTGTGTCCAGTTACCATTCGTTCAGTTTTCAGGGTTAAGGTGGAGAGAAATTCACACAGACTGAAGTAAATAAGAAATCTCTAATCATTCTGTTATCATCTTCAGTGCCATGGAGGTCCCTGCGTGCTGGCGACACTGCATGAGAGCACAGTTATAACTGCATGCATGCTATTACATGTGTGGGATCGATTTCATTCAAACGCAACATAAAGTGAAGTAGCGTCACTTTTCACCTTATGGAAAATTTCGAGGTTTTCTTCGGAATTTTACCTCCACCTCCTGCCCCAGCCCCTTATTCATTCATTCATTCATTCATTCGTTTATTCGCTGGCCATAAACACCACTATACAATTATGAAAAGGTAAGGCGAGCCCAGTCTCTGGCTTTATCCTTCCAAATTTAATCTCGAAAACTTTGACAGTTTTTTTCCTCGTTTTTAATATGTATATATATATAAAAGTGTATATATATGAAGTAGTCATAACCCGCTATCATAAATAAATAAAGTTATTATATTTTTCACCGTCAG
Organism: Aulonocara stuartgranti; assembly: GCF_965226115.1. Taxonomy (NCBI): domain Eukaryota; kingdom Metazoa; phylum Chordata; class Actinopteri; order Cichliformes; family Cichlidae; genus Aulonocara; species Aulonocara stuartgranti. The sequence continues at coordinate 34,248,478 of NC_138960.1, forward strand.
CTCGTTTGATTTATGTCTTGAACCTTCGGACAGGTAGAGGCTGCCTACTGTACTGGCTGAATTGTGCTCAGTACTGGAATCAGCTGTAACCGGATGTGAGTGTTTCTGTGACTTCCTGTTAGGCTGAAGGATCCTGGAAAGTGTCCGAGATTCCTGCAGCTGTGTGTCCGCCATAGACTGCAGGCCCTTCAAGCACACACGCAGTCTGCCCGCTCGTCTCCGCCGCTTTGAGACACACTTCATCCCGGCGGGTCTGATCTGAACACCGGGGAAAGTGCTGGAGCTTCATCATGGAGCTGGTCTCGGTTTATGGTCTGGGGTCTTCTAAAGGTAACCGAGCTGACGTTAGTCTGGATCCGGTGTGGCTTCAGTTCGGCTCCTTATCTCTTTCGCGGTGCTTCTTTCCTCGGTGCCTCCTGACAGTTTGACCCGACTAAGAGGAAACGAGCAGCCGAAGCACAGCAGCTGTTTTGTGGCTGGACTTAGCTTAGCCTGTTAGCAGAGGCTGAAGGTCATTGCTGACCGCTGGACTGAGTTACTGTGATAACCTGTTTCCAGCAGTCGTGCAACTCTCACACTGATCACCTCAGAGAGGCATCAGAGCTGCTGCTCACATCCAAACAAACACATCACTGACATACCCAGCTCACTGCTGCAGGACAAAGGTGTGTGTGTGTGTGTGTTACACTGTTTACAAGATTTAGTTTGTAATTGTAACAATCAGATTATGTAAGATGTATCGATCTGTTCAGTAATATATGGTAATGGTAAATGGCCTGTATTTGTATAGCGCTTTACTTAGTCCCTAAGGACCCCAAAGCGCTTTACACTACATTCAGTCATTATTTATTTATTAACCTTTATTTAACCAGGAAGATCCCATTGAGATTAAAAACCTCTTTTTCAAGGGAGACCTGGCCAAGATAGGCAGCAGCAGATGTCTCACAGTTACAGAAATTACTCAAACACAGGCAGCAACAACACACATGCAACAATAAGTGAAAGAATACAAATAAAATAAAAAATAAAATAAAAATAAAAGTCAGTTAAAATGACAATCAATCTAATTGAAACAGTTGCATGTTATGGACTCGGCCTCAAGGATTCGTAGCTTAGATTTATCTAAACTACCCATTCACACACAGGTTATGGCAAGCTACATTGTTTTATATGTGTATATATATATATATATATATATATATATATTCCCTTTGATGAACTCACACATTCAGAAACTGATCATTTAGTCACAAACATATACACCTCACACCTGGCAGTAAGGTAAATTACACACAGTTAACAGCCTGGTACGTCTCCATAGCTTTTGAAACTCCTGCATAATCCCAATCAGCAAGTGTTTCACTTAGGTGGTCATGATTGTGATATCCTGAGTGAATTTCAGCCGATGAAGAATACAGACATTAAATTCTTCTCCAGTGTTTCAGTGAAATGCAAACCAAGCCACACTGGATTTAAGGCCACCAGTTTCCCTAATCTTCATAAAGACTCAGGCTTCTCATAGTTTTTATAGTCGGGGTCACTGAGTCCATCTACAGTTGTTGTCTTTCATCAGTGATGCTTTTTGAAAGTACTGTGGCGTCAGTGTATGTGTTCTGTTTTAATGTGTGAGTTCTTACAGATCTGCACTGTTATGGTTAGAAAAATGGTTCATCAGCCTGTTGGAGAGCTGTGTGTGTCTGGGGTCACGCCCTCACCATTTCCTGCACAGACTTCAGAAAATGCCCGTCCTTGGTGTTGTACACCTGTGGTGGTGAAGCCATAATGGCTCTGTTGGCATCTTTGTATCACTGAAGAAGATGTTGGTATCTGTTTAATGTCATTATCCCAGGGAAATCCAGGCCTTGCTTTACTCTTCCAAACAATGCCTTAGTGCCTGGACATGTTGTGTTATGCCTTTTTTTTGGTGATAATATTCCCTTTTTTTTTCTTACCCCTAAAACAGTCTCTACTGATTCACACCGTCTTTGGGTAACATTTATGAATTTTTTGGAGGTTTTTCATATTTCATCAGGACAGGGCTGGACTGGTCTCTGGAGGCCCACCATCATCACTAATATGTATTTTTGTGTGTATGTGTATTGTGCATACACATGTTTCATTTTATTTGATTATTGATATAGAGTTAAAGTTTTAATCAGGTTGGTGCATGGTTCATGGCTAATGCTTGCTACAGCAGCCTCTTGTGAATGTGAGGGCTTTTGTTTGTTGTTGGTACTGCTGTTGACGGTGCAGCTGCAAACATGTCGGTTAATTTGATGCTTTTACTTCATTTAGTTTCATTTTCTCTCTTAGCTTTTCAGCTCCATCTTTTTTTTTTTCTTTGTCCATCTGTATCAAACACTTCTTCAACACTAGTCTCTGTTCTACAAGGTGCACCGCTCTACAGGGAAGGTAGGGTGACCGGTCACGTTCAGAAATTTGATTGGGCAATCCAGTGTCAGTAATCAAAAAGGAATCAATAGGCTACTGTCGGTGCTTGTAGGGCCGATGCACAGCAGGCTTTCAGGCCAGACTGTAGCGTGTATGATTATGACAAAGAAAAAAAAATAACATCCACCAATCGGCCCACGAGTGTGTCAGCCCACTGGTCAAAGGCTAGTGTGCTACGATACCAGTCCAGCCCCGATTCAGGATGTATGAAATGCATGTCGGATGCTAACTGGTGACTCAGACGTCTCCCAGTGTTTCAGAACTAAATCAAGTAAAACTAAAAGCAGAATTTCTTTTTCATTCAGAAGCAAAATTGACATATTCCTTAAGTTCATAAAGTTATTAGTTACTATAACTTAGGACTGGTTCTTAAATAGATCAGAAATATGTAATCTGAGTATTCAAAGCACTTTCAACAACATGTCTCACACATTAATACAAACACTGGAAGCATGAGGAGCAACTTGGGATTCAGTATTTTGCCAAAGGTTGTTGGTTCGAAAAAGCCAGGGATTGAACCAACAACCTTCCAATTAGCAGATAAGCTGATCTACGTCATGCTGATAAAGTGAAATAACATTAATCGAGCTGAGAACATGTCCCCTCTAACTTCTACTTTATATTTAACCTATCTCGTTCAGTGCCTGCTATTAGTTCAGATTTTATTTTTTGATGTTAGCGGTCTGCACTCACTCTTTTCCTGACTTTTAACTTCATGATCAAACCTGTTTGGGTTCATTTGAATGAGTCGTAACTGAATTAAACTGAGTTCAAACTGATTGTTGGCTTTAAATCGGGTTTCAGTCTCCTGTTTGGTTAGAAGTGAAAATCAAGGGTAGCCTAATAAAGATCTGTTTGATCTCAGGAAAAGACGAGTCTGACAGAGGAGAAGAAGAAGAGGAGGAATCCGATAGAGAAGAAGAAGAGGAGTCTGACAGAGGAGGAATGGAAGAAGAGGAGGAGGTAAGAAAAGTTTCACAGTAACATTTTATTGTTTGAACTGTCTGCTCTTGCCCTTTAAAACATATCCTCAAATCAAAATTCAATAAAGGAAAACAAATCTGAATAAAAATGGTTTAATACCTGCAGACAAACGGTTCACCTTGGACAGGTCGCCAGTCTGTGGCAGGGTTTCTAATAATCTTATTCAACCCAGGACCCAGTGTGTTCCTCCTGGTGAACGTCAGTGCCCGGCCTTAGGTGGTGAGAGCATGCAGGCATTTCCTGGAGGATGAAGGAATTGATACGACTGACTGGCTCCAACAGAGCACATCTGGGACGTTATGTTTCGTTTATGTTGCACCTCAGACTGTGCAGGCGCTGATGCCATGGGCTAGATCTTGCAGGAGTTCCCCCGGGACACCGTCCATTATCTCATTAGGAGCCTGCCCCGACACTGTCAACCATGCATACAAGCACGTGTGGTCCGTACCAACTGCTGAGTACCATTCTGCATTGTCAGCAAAATGGACCAGCCTTCCACATCATTGTTTCACTTTGATTTCCAGGGTGTCTTTGAATTTAGTCCTTTGTAGGTTGATCATTTTTATTTCTATCAAATGATGTGGCATCCTTTCATTCTTAGCACATTACCCAGTCCCTGTCAGTGTCGATATGAGCAGGATTTTTTCCCCTTCGACATCTGATCTGTTTATTTATCTGAGAACTCCTAACACAACAGCAGATTCTTGAATTTATTTAAACTTCAGTAACTTAAAGACTTTGTAGTGTAAGTTTGCTCCATCTCTGCATTTCACTTACTGCCTGCTTTTTGTTTTTGTTTACTGCAGGAGGAAAAAGATGAAGATGGGTCAAAACCTGACTCCTATCAGGAAGCTGACAAGTCCTTCACAGCAACAGGAAGTGGAGATAAATCTCACAGATGTGACGTGTGTGGAAAAACCTTTGCTCGGATCGGGCATTTTAAAACACATCAGCTGATCCACACGGGAGTTAAGCAGTTCATATGTGAGCAGTGTGGAAAGTCTTTCACTCGAATGGGTCAGTTAAAAGCACATCAGGTGATCCACACGGGTATTAAACTGTTCAGCTGCGACCTGTGTGACAAGTCTTTTTATCGAATGGACAACTTAAAAGCACATCGACTTCTCCACAGTGGGCTGAAACCATACAAGTGTGATGAGTGTGGGAAGAATTTTCCCACCACAAAACATCTCAGGACCCACAAATACATCCACACAGAAGTTAGGCCATTCAGCTGTGATCAGTGTGGAAAGGCTTTTAAATTCATGGGGGAGCTAAAAAGACACCATCTCATCCACACGGGGGTTAAAGCATTCAGCTGTGATGCGTGTGGGAAGGCCTTTACCCGGATGGGCGAGTTAAAAGCTCATAAACTGATCCACACTGGAATCAAACTCTTCAGATGTGACCTGTGTGGAAAGTCTTTTATCCGGTTGGATCACTTAAAAACTCATCAGCTGATCCACACTGGAGTTAAGCTGTTCAGCTGTGACTTGTGTGGGAAGTCTTTTACTCGAATGGACAACTTAAAGACACATCAGCTCACTCACAGCGGACTTAAACCCTACAGGTGTGATCAGTGTGGGAAGGATTTCACTTGTAAGGGGAACCTGGTTACCCATCAGCGCACCCACTCTGGAAGTAAACCATATAACTGTGACTTCTGTGGAAAAGCTTTCAGCCTGCAAAAGACCCTAAGAACACACCAACGCATGCACACCGGGGAGGACGTGTACTGCTGTGAGCAGTGTGGGAAACCGTTTGTGCAGTACTCCCACTTAAAAGCCCACGAAATTACCCATACTGGAGATAGACCACACCGCTGTGACGAGTGTGGGAAAGCCTACAGACGCATTAGTGATCTGAGAGTCCACCAGAGAAACCACACTGGGGAGAGACCATACAAGTGTGACCAGTGTGAAAAGACGTTTAAGTCTTCGGATGTCCTAAAACGACACCAACAGATCCACACCAGGGAGAGGCCGTTCAAGTGCAGTCAGTGTAAGGTAAGTTTAGTTAGTGCAGTTTCAATTTGGGAATGTTCAAAACAAGAAAGTAATTAGATCTAAATAACTCAGAACACAGCCATTATTGCCTAAATAATGTGAGTACACCTCTAAGTGAAAATGTCCAAATTGTGCCCAATTACCCTTTTCCCTCCCTGGTGTCATGTGACACATTAGCTTTAAAAGGTATCAGGTGCAATTGAAAACAGGTGTTTGAATTTCATGTTATTGCTTTCATACTCTCTCATACTGGTCACTGGAAGTTTAACATGCCACATCATAGGAAAGTATTCTCTGAGGATATAAAAAAAATAATTATTACCCTACATAAAGATGGGCTAGGCCAGTGGTTCTAAAACTTTTCAGAATGAGTACCACCTCATAAAATATATGGCTCCTAAAGTACCACCAAAGTTACATTACATTAGTATAAGCATTTACCGTGTTTTAGACTTTGAAACAAAGTTGATGTCAACAGTAATACCAGCTGCCTCAAACACAATGGTGGTGTGCACTTCAGCATCGTTATTACTGTGAACTGAAATTTACTCAGCTTTAATCTTTGAACAGATATTGATGCTGGAGTTTTAGGTGTTTTGCTGAAAATCATAGTAACATAGTTTGTACTAGAGATGGACCGGTCGGATATTACATATTGGTATCGGTCCGATACTGATCTAAATTACTGAATTACTAAATTACTAAAATTGTAATCTCATCCATTAAATATCACAAAAGCACTTCACAAAACTTGCAACATAGCGTAAGTCAGCTCATAACCGTAGCACGTCGGAGCAGCATGCGTTATGTGATAGAGCGGCTGTGGCATGTGAGACCTTTTGGTGGTCTGGTGGAGCATTTGGAGCCTCGCTACAAGGCATTTCATCTCCGAGAAAGTTGTAAGTTCATCTCTGAATGTTTGTAAAGTACGTTAAGCTTAACAACCGATATATGGAGCGACTGCCTCTTCTTCTCTCCCCCTCCCTCTCCTGTTGCTACTTCAATCATGAAACTGATTAATGATCAGCTGATCAGCTTTTCTGTCGCGAGTCCGTTTCTCTTCTTTGTTTGCTTTTTTGGCCCACTTTGTGCCAGAAAGAGGAAACCAGTGGCTGAATAACAGCAGCACGTTTAAGCTTGATAAGCTGTTGTTAGAATTTATTAGTTTCTACACCAGGATCCTTTTCCATGTAGCTGACAGCTGGCAACTGTGCAGGGGCGGGTCTAGCAAAGTTTTGTTGGGGGGCAGGTAATAATAATAATAATAATAGTTAAAATAATAATGGATTGCATTTATATAGCGCTTTTCAAGACCCTCAAAGCGCTTTACAATTCCACTATTCATTCACTTTCACATTCACGCACTGGTGGAAGCAGCTACAGTTGTAGCCACAGCTGCCCTGGGGCAGACTGACAGAAGCGAGGCTGTCAGTCTGCCCCATGATCCAGTAAGGACATCTCCTGGTTTCATCTTCATGTTTCCCTCTCACCACATATCCAAACCATCCTGACCAGCAGCTTTACAGCTGTGGCTCCAGCAAACATCAGCTGATACTAGAAATTAATATTAAATAAATTCTAACAACAGCTGATCAAGCTTAAACGTGCTGCTGTTGTTTAGCGCGACATCCGCTGGTTTCCCCGTTCTGGCACAAAGTGGGCGATAAACAAACAAGAGAGAAAAGCCGATCAGCTGATCATTGATCAGTTTCACGATTGAAGTAGAAACAGGAGAGGGAGGGGAGAGAATGAGAGGAGAAGAGGCAGCTGTGCAGCAAAGACACAGAATAACTCCAGCTTTGTGTCTTTTTCATTGTAGCTGAAGTCCGGGACAAAATGTTCCTTTTCACCTCAATAAGAAACGCGTAATATTTTCTCTGAATACGAGACGATTACGTTTTTTACGGGACGGTTGGAAACTCTAATAACTAAACCTTATAAATAAAATAAGATAAAACAAGTTCAACATCTGTAACATCATAGCACCCGCCCAGCAGTATATAAACTCTGTCATGCTAGCTAGTACGCAGTATGAGTTATTGTAACTGACTGTAAAAAGTCAGCACAACGAAAATAAACTCCACCTAAACTTGGTTTATATCTGACCAGATAGACTGCAGGTCATAACTTCTTACTTGAAGTTCAGTTCACCGCCTCGGGTCTCTGCTCCTCCTGTCTTTCCGTCATCCACCTGCCAGCGTGTTGCACCTGCTGGCCTCCACCACTTGCTAATGTTATTGAATCTGTGGAAGCTCCGCAATAGCCACCACCAAACAACTGAGTTATTTTTACACATCTCCCAGCATCTGGCCAATCCACCACCTTTCAGTGTTTATACCGTCATGGGAAAAAACGGAAAAAAAACCCAAAACAAAACCCATCGGCCCATAAAAACGAAAAATCACCATCTGCCCACCAGGCAAATGCCCGGTATGCCCGATGGCCAGTCCAGCTATGCACCAAACCCAATATTATAAAAACCCCAAAACCCAAGCACAAAAAGATTCACCACACTCTCTTAACCCGTGATCTCTCCCGGAACCTTTAAATGGTGTCTGGACCCCCGGGAAACATTTGCCCAAACATCTTGAAGAGGACACAAGCAAGAAAGGTGAGTAATCATTATCTTACAAACACTTTTTTGCACCACTTTTATTCTTAGATTTCCCCCACACACATTTGCATTAGTTTTCCTTACTGGTAAACCTTAATCACAATCTTAATCATCATTCTTTTTTCCTCACAGACAACCACCACATTGCTTGATGAGGAGCAGCTGTGCAATATCTGAAACAAGGCTACAAACTCGTTTTAAAATTCTCAATAAATATTCAATAAATAATTAAACTTCTTGTGTGCAAATGTTTTACTGTGCAAATCCATGCTTAAAGTGCAATGCTAAATAAAGTACTTGATAAGGTGCTTTTAATAAAGTGAAAAGTGTGCTCTAAAGTGCTATACAGATAATATAAATAAATGTAGTAAGGGAGTCCTCTTCCGTACACGGTAAGTGTTTTGTTTTTTTAAAACTTGAGTATAAACTCATACAAGCAAGATATTGTTCTGTTAATTATAAAATGAACTGTACTATATATATATATAAAAATACTATATCGGTATCGGCAGATATCCAAATTTATGATATCGGTATCGGACATAAAAAAGTGGCATCGTGCCATCTCCAATTTGTATATTATATTTTCTGAATTGATTATCATCCCCTTGTCACCCTTGGAAACAAACTTTCACAGTTGACTCTGATTTGAAAGAGAGTTTAAGGCAGCAGCACTAGTCACCATTTTCCACATGTAGTTTTTTGTGCTATTTGTAGTTTTTCCTGTGGTGTTGGACTTCCTTTTTCCTTTGGCATGTAGGACAGAAGAACACTTGTAGCGCTATACTGCCCCCTTCAGTTCTGAACATCCAGAAACAATACCATCACATTTTCAGAATTTTGGGATCCAATAGTATCATAAGTATTGGTTCTGGTGACATGTCCAAGTACATCTATCAGTCACATAAAAACACTCAAACAAATATCAGTGGGTGTCTTGTGGCAGAAGTGATCTTTATTAATTCCCAGACTTACACAGTCTTTGTCTCACACACAGAGCAGTGACGGTGGACCCAGTGCTGAGCCCTGTCAGCACTACACCATCGTTAAACCGTACCAGTGTGACCAGTGTGGAAAATCCTTCAGCAGCCAAAGAACCCTACAGAGACACCAGCGTATGCACACTGGGCACAAACTGAACTACTGCAAAGAATGTGGCAGAGGCTTTCCCACACCGAGTGCATTAAAACGCCACGAACTCCTCCACAGGACTAAAAAGCACGTCTGTGACCAGTGTGGGACGTCATTCACGTTTGCCAAAGGCCTGCGACAACATAAACTAGCCCACGTTGAGGAAAGCATTCATATCCAGACACTGGAAGAAAAGCTTCTCGTACTCACGTCATCGTACACATCGTGAACACAGCTGTGCTGAAGACACCAGTAATCACAGCGTGGGAAGAGTTTCATAATCACTAATGCACTGTTTCACCGCGTGCAGCAATAATAAACTTCACAGGGCTTTAGACTCATTTTTTTGCCACGATTGCACTGGTGGCACCTTGTCTTAGGCGCACCCAAATTTTTCAACTGCATTGCTTAAAACAGGGGTGTCAAACTCAAATACACAGTGGGCCAAAATTCAAAACTGGAACAAAGTCACGGGCTAACGTTAATATTTATTGAAATATATTTATTCCTCCAGATAAAAGAATGAATCTTTTGGACTCAAACACATTTTTCTGAAAAACTGAATATGGAACAAGCAAACCTTAATACTAAACAATATATATATTAGCTGTATAATACCAGTAGGCCAGCTCTAATAGTAATTTGGTATGGCTTCGCGGGCCAAATGTAATTAGGCTGCGGGCCAGAGTTTGACACCTGTGGCTTAAAACCACAGTTTTACGTGTGCACTTTTTTGGGGGGGAAATTGCTGTCCATACAGACAATATTAACTTGTAAATGATTAACTAACAATCTTGTCAACACACAGTTCTTTAGTCAGAGCACAGTTATACAAGAAAGACGAGTTAATGATAAACTGCCTGTGCTTAAAGTCCTTTGGATGACCTGTTTGCTGCTGCCTGCCGCTGAAAGGCAGTGAGGAGAGGGGGACTTGGGCAGTGCATTTATCGCAGCATATAATGTGTTTTCTTGATACGCTGTGCTTTTTCAGAAAGCTGATTCTGATGCGTCGGGTCTGCTCTATGTTTACTTCTTTGCGTGGAATCCGTTTACCTGCTCTCAATTGCTGTTTGGTGGTTGTTGAAATAGTTTTGTGATCTTTAACCTGATATTCTGGCATTTCTGGCAAAATACTTTTATATTCATAAGTTGATTCAGGATTTAATGAATCGATATCGCTTCAGTCAAGCTACTCACCTCTCTCTAACCACCTGCACTTTCAAATGTACACACGAAGGATTACGGGAATATGTGGACTGCGGGCAATCTGAGATGTCCCGCCCCTGGCTATCTCTGATTGGTTTAGACCACAATAGAGGCATAATGTGTGTCAGTTGTTGACCACAGGGAGACTTTCAGAGTTGCGGAGAATTTTTTTTTTTTTTTTTCTTACTCGAAAAGTTGGTCGCACCAGTGAAACCTAGGATTTTTTTTTGTTGCACCATTGAAAAATTTGGTCACATTTGCGACAAAATTTGTCGCACTCTAGAGCCCTGCTTCATTATCTTCTCTATGCAAACATCAGCGTGATCATGCAGAGCAGAAGATCATTTCCAATCATCTGCAAGAACACAGGACGACACACAGTGCATCTGAAACAACAGGAAGACCTCGTCTGGTTCCCCAAACAAAGCAGGGATCAGGTTTCACACAATTCAAAATTAATTTCCTGTGATTTGTTTCAGACAAACAAATCTGCTCTGCGATCTGTTGAAGCTGCTTCTGGAGCTATATATCTCTCTCTCTCTATATATATATATCTTTAATGTAAATCTTTGTACGTATTATTATAATTTTGGTTTTCTGTCTTATGTATATTACAGTGGCAAATGCTACATATACACATTAGGGCTGCCACAAACGATTATTTTGATAGTCGACTAGTCACCGATTATTTTTGCGATTAGTCGATTAATCAGATCATCATCCATTGGACGTACAGCGTACAGCTTATTGCACCAGCAGCATCTGGTCTTATATAACTATCATTAGCTTACAGCTTGAAGTGTTTGTGCTAACTAAAAATAAAGACAAGATGGTAGTTTATTAATTTTTAATGAAATTTGCAGATTGTTTTGGTGAAGTTTAATAAACTCCTTGCTTTCTAAAATATAACAGGACAACGGAGTATATTCTCCAGCGTCTCACACTTCTGATAATCAGCTGTCTGCTTGACGTTTATTCAGCTGTGCAAAAACTATAACTTTAATCTCAGCCAAACCGATTTACTCAGGAACAAATAAAATACTAAAGAAAGGCAAACAATAACATTTTTAAGTTATCTAAGTGACTCATATATCATGTTTAACCTGACTAGCAAAAGACGGCGGTGGGTTTGAAAACGATTTGCCGGGAGTCCGGTGTTCTCACGGCTCTAGTTAGCCTTGCCCCCGCCTAGCTAACGAGCTAGTGGGTAACAGACGTCTCCGAAAACGTCGGAGCGCTTTTGAAAATATGTAGTGTCCTGATAAACTGAGCAGATATTTGAGGTTTACACAGCTACATTCTCGCCTGAAAATATGTTAAACGTTTATTTTGTGACCCAGAAAGAATAATAAGAGTAACATTAAAACTAACTAGCTGCCGCCATTGTTGACAGCTGCGCTATGAATTCTGGGACACAGCTTCTTCTTCTTCGGGGTTTAACGGCAGCTGGCATCCTTGTACATGCAGTGCTGCCATCTTCTGTTTCAGTCCGTTATTACACTCTTAAATCCTACTACTCATTTCTGCGTCCTTTGTGATCTTACAAAGCTTCAAACGATGCGTCGACTATTAAATTAGTCGTCGACGATTTTAATAGTCGGCATAATCGTGACTAGTCGACTAATCGTGGCAGCCCTAATACACATACTCCCTGTGAGCCAAAGGTTCAGACTTTAAACACACACAAGCTGAGTCTGTTCATCTGGCCGGGCATTTTCAGTGGGAGAAATGTTTCATCACTCATCCAAGTGATTTCTTCAGTCTGAAAACACTACGTCCAGATCTGCAGAATCAACTTCATGGGATTTTCTACCTGGATGATTGAGCATGCATCAGGACACATCTCAACCAGCCAATCATAAGAAAGCTGACTTAAATGGGGAGGAGTAAAAACAGAGCAGAACACTACAGAAGTAATATGTGTGAAAAGAAATCTATGAGAGATCGTTATGATGCCAAAGAAGCCCAAACAGCCAGACCAGGAAACAATCATGACGTCACGCTGACACGTTCATAGATTTAAAATCAGAAAGCAGCAATAATGATAATGATAGACAGCAATAATAAAGCTGGTGACACTTTTCTCATGTCTGAATTCAGATCAAAAATACATTCTGTAAATGATGGCTGGAGTGTTTCTCCAGGTGAAGCTGAAAGTCCTGATCCAGCAGCTTCAGGGCTGATGATGGTTTATGATGAGTTTTCTGTGAGGAAGATTATTCAACTTGCTTTCAAATTTCAATGCAAGGAAACTTTAGAAATGCTACAGATTATTTGCATTTTATTGTTTTTTTCTGCACATCTATGAACCAATAAGCTTGTTTTTTTTACTACAGACATGTCTGCTGGGTGTGTACAGCTTATGTCACCATCACTTGTGATTCCTGCTAAATGTGTTGTTCGAGTGTTGGTCGAGTCAGTGTGATGCGCATCACTTTGGACGATGGTTTGTCATATTTTTGTAAGTTTAGATGATGTAGCAGGATGGCGGGAGGTGTAAAAGTGTTGTCACACTGTTATAAATTATAGTAATAAGCTCACATTTGTGATGTTTAAATCCTGATGATCAACTTTTTGGTTTTTGAGCTGGAGACTTGGAAGGTTGAGGGTTCTTTTAAATATAAAGGAAGTATACAAATAAATGTCATTTCATTACATAAGGCAGTAACCTCTCCCAGCTTCCATCTAAAACGAGGAGCGCTGGGTTCAGACGACATCATTATAACCAATGAGGACGACTCTCACGCAAGTGTCACAAAGGATAAAAATTAGTGCTGCACCTGAGAGGCTTCACAGCTTTCTAGCAGATGGACTAGTTTGTTGGAGTTTATTTTTGCACAGGGATTTCACTTCAGTTAGGCCTACCTGTGCAGGGCGCTCATCCAGCTGTTGAGGGGTTTTTTTTCTCCTGCTCTGCTGCGCACAGCTGGAAACACTGTGAAAGTCGACCTTGAAACGGAGCAGGCGGGAAGCGTCCTACATGCAGCTTCAGACACTTCAATAAAGCTTCACTCCTCATCTTAATTATGAAGACACCTCTTCAGCATCTTTAGTTTAAAAAAAAGTCTCTTTAAAGAAAAAATATAATTGATGTTGGAGTGTGTTTATAATATTTACTTCCCTCTACATTTCTGAAACACACCTACTTTGCCTTGTTCTGTAACTTTGATGGGAAAGGTGCAACCTAAAGTTATGTTAGGGTCCTTCTTGGACTCTTGAGAGTTCTTCCCCTGAAATGGGACACAGTTTCATTCATTTCCCTCAAATTGCATGGCTTTTAGCCTCATGTCTATCATGAAAAGAGCAAGATTACAGTACATGTCATTTTCCCAGAACTTGCTGGTTAACTCACCCTCAAAGTTGTGACTCAGAGGTGCCAATTCTCATCTCTGCAGAAGTCATAGGTCATTATTTGATGAAGCCAGGAGGACCTCATCATCCACTAGAATCAAAGAACTGATCCTGAGACCACTGAAGTGTGCTGCCCCTGCACCTTTGCTCCACATTAGTGCTGTCAGCGTTAATCTCGTTAAAATGACATTAACGCCATAACTGCATCAACGCAGCAAATTTCTGTTAAAAAGCTAACCGCACTAATGTGTCGACACCTTGCAGCCCCACGCCGCATTGCCGCATTAATGCAGTTATGGCGTTAACATAATTTTAACGACATTAACACTGCCAACACTACTCCACATACAAATTCTGTCCACGATCAGTGGACAAAGGGCTGAGCAAGCATTGACTGAAAGTGTCAGTGCTTGTTTGCCATTTTTGCAAACAATTCCTTTATCGATTCCAGTCGCCCCGAATGACGTCACCACGTTGCGGAGCTCAATTTACCTGGCAGGAAACACGGCGGCTCAAACGCTCAAAAGTTTGGTTATACTTTACGAGAACGGATGACAACAGGGCAACTTGCAATACTTGCAAAGTAGATATTTAATTTAGAAATAGGAGGAAACACTACGAATATGCAAAAGCATTTGCTCACAAAACACGCGATGACCTTAAATGAATGTCGTGTTTTAAATTCCGCTCCGGACTCGTGAATCTCAACCCAGCAGCAGCGGTAACGTTTGCACGTCCTCTCCCGTTAATGCGGCAGGTAAATAATCAACTAACAGTGCATATTATGTTAGTGCGATTATTATTACTTATTACAAAACCTGCCATTACTGTGCATTTAGGTGACCAGTTCTCGCTGCAGTCTACCGTTAGCGTCTCCTTTCAGGCCAGGATAGACGAATGTCACCGAGCAGTGACTCAGTTTGTGGTCAAAGGCTTGCACCCATTTGCCACAGCAGATGCCCCCGATTTTCGATAAATGAATGTGTTTGTAGGCAGGGACATTACTGGATATTCTTGTGTAATTGCTACAGAATAATGTATGTTATACTTTGTTATTGCTAAAGAAGAATATTTACTTTATTATTTTACATTTACAATATTTTTTCCTGGGGACCCTGTGACGCCCCATCGAAGAGCCGTAGGCTGGATCTCTTAAGATCTCACTGTTGGGTTTGTAAGGCCATGTTACTCCTAAATTTCTATCTTGTTCAAAGAGAAGATAAAAAAAAAAAAAGTTCTAAGCTAATCGACCTTAGTGTTCTCCTTTTTTTTAAAAAAAGAATCGATAAGAGAATCAATAAAGAATCGAATCGTTAAACAGAATCGAAAATGGAATCGGAATCATGAAAATCTTATCAATACCCATCCCTACTTAGGACTTAACCAAGACAGAACCAGAATCAAAACTAGATGATGGTAGCACTGAAAATCATCATATACCTGCACTACACTTATTTTTTAATTCTACCAAAGTCCACTATTTAGATTCAGAAAGGTTTATATAATTATTTAGCCTTGTTGTGCAAACAAGCCTGCATAACTTAATAAATATAGAATTTGAAAAATAACAAATGGTGTCTAAAAAGTTACACTAGGTACGAGATACATGTTCTGATGAGTTTTGGCAAACAACCATTTGACTAACATGTGTGTCTCACCTGCTCTTGTTCCATCTCTGTTCTGTCCTCATTCTCCATCTCCCTCTCTGCTCCTCTCTGTCTCTCTCTCTCCCTCTCTGTCTCTCTTTGTGTAAGAAAGCAAGTCCGTCGAGACTAAGACAAGAACAAGACAATAGTCCATTGAGACCAAGACCACGTGACATCCAACTCTATGCTATACTTCCCCTTGTGGGACTAATAAAGGTATATCAATACCAGTATTTATCAGAGGGTCTTTTATTTCTGCACACAGCTGCTTTCTGATCAAATCCAGCCACAGTATCTTTGTAGAACATCTGTAAGAGACACATCTGGCATTACAGCACCGACTGAGACCAAAGGGAGGGTTCGGCTGTAACATGCCACCTGCTTGTTTATGCATTAGGCTCTGTTTGTAATGGTGTAGCTATCATAAGATCTGTGAATATTAGAGTATTGCTGGACTTTTGACCAAGAGCAGTGAACACAGTATATCTGAAGTGTTTTTAAGGGTTTTTTCTGGACTCAAACTCGTCCAGGTTTGTCATGTACCGCTGATATTCCAAGGTCAGGCTCAGCCCCGCGTCGTCATCATGCATTGGTTGGTGTTCTCGTCTATTGGACAATCTGCAATGCTGACAAAGGAGCACGAACCTGAAGGAAACTTTCAGTGATGCTGAGATCAGTTTTCAACTGATTTCTGTTGAAAGCTGATGTTGGACAGACTGATTTAGACTGAAGTATTTTCATCATTCTTCTCCAACTGAAGAAAAATATGTAATAACAATGTGTAATTATTTAGCCTTTAAAGTATTTTCTCTGTCAAAGGATGTAAATCCTGCTTGAATTTTGGAGTGATGCCTTTTTTTTCTGAAAGACACAAAAAGTGTTTTTCTGTACTCAAGTAAATGCATATCAACAAAAGACAGAACCACCAGAATAAAAAAGGAGGGGTTTTTTTTTCCGAATTCTTTCCACATGAGTCTGCATTCTCAGTTCAGTTATTAAAAGCAAAAGAACTATAACACGGATAGAGGGCTAAGTAAAAATACCAAGTTTTTCAGGCCACATGTTGTAGACGCAAGGTTTTTATGTTTATTGTGCATTTTTGTGCAACACGTTACAATGTATAAGGTCGATGTTCTAAACACCATTTGTAAATGTAATACCTACAGCAAATTTGGAGGGAAAAATAAGATAATAATAATAATAAGACTTTTGACTTTAAGTTCAAATTATTGCCAGGTAAACCTCCATCTGTGCCACTGAAAACAGTTCATCTGACTTTGATTGCAAACATGTTTCCATTTGTCACTTCGGTCTTTACTCTAACATACAGGAAGATCGAGAAAGAACTGGAAAATTAATCAACTGAGCGGAAATGTGTACGTGTGGTCACATTCATCAGCAGATGGTTCGTTTGCTTTATTTGTATTTGTAGCATTCAGCAGCTCATCCATCTTAAAATGTAAAACTTTCCATGACAGACAACAGAAACATTCCAAACAGTGGAAAGATGAATTGTGCATCAGTCAGTTGGATTGCATGATCAAGAGACACAACATTACACTTACTTAATAACGTGATAACTTTTTTTTATTGGGTGATGCCACTGTAGCTACATCTGTCTCATATATACAGTCTATCACAGAATTAACTTTTATAAAAAAGCTCAGCAACATGGTGTCATGTACTGATATGGCTATGTCTTAATGTGATGACTTTTGAACCGGATGTTGTTGTCCGGAAGGAGGCCCCATTAAGTGGCTAGTTGTCAGATCGACTGTATTGAATAAAGCAAGAGAAAGACCGTGCTTTATGTCCTGATTTAATTCAGGGTGCCCTGCCTAATTCAGTAATAAGGCGGGCACACAACAATGACGACAAAGATGACAGGGACCTGGATTTGTTTTTGTGAGAAGCAGACCCGGCGGCGGCATGGTGTTAGTGAAAACTTCGCTACGTGGTCTAACATGTAAAAGTCGGGCATTCAACCGTTCGCCTGCTACACTGACCCAGCTACACTCGGACCAAGATGGACGCGGTGGTTAACATCCTTCGAGTTGTTTGCTGATGGGAAAGGTCTTATTTTGACGGATAATGCTACAGATGTGGTCAGACAGCGGAGACGCGCTCTTCTACTGCACTTGGCCGGGCAGGACGTCTTCTCCACTCTACCACAGACGGGAGAGGCGAAGGACTACACCGCGGCGGTGACGGCGCTCAACACTTATTTTGTTCCTCAAGTGAATTTTGCATATGCACGCCAAACTTTCCACAAATTGTCCCAAACACCAGGTGAGACTGTGCAACAATTTTGTACATGTTTAAGGCGAGCTGCAAAGGACTGTGACTTTCAAGCTGACAATGATAACCAGATACGGGACGCTATTCTGAGTAAATGGCTTAACCAAACTTAACTTACAAATACTATCAGGCTGATCCTGTCACGATTTGTTCCCCCAGTTCAAATCACGGACAAACAGTATCCCACAGCTGTTCATGTTTTTAAACCCATTAAACTCCACAGCAGGTCCCAAAGTCAAATGATCACTGCAGTATTACTGAGAGCTGAAAAACTGTCTAAATTCTTTCATCTATAATAAAATGATCCGTGTGGCTTCTCTACCAGGTGTAACAATTAAGTTTAACATCCAGGCATCCATGAAAATGGAATTTATGACATTAGAGAGTTAGCTCACTAGCTTCCATCTAAGCATGTTCTCACTGAGGGATTTATGACACAAATTAAAATGTACAGCTCTGCTATCACTTCCAACATAAATGAAGACAGGAAAGTAAAAAGCAGTGACGTTTGTAGGGTTACTGAAGTTGGGCTAGCTGGTAAGATGTGCTACGTGAGTGCTAACACGACAAAGCTATGTTAGCATAACATAAACAATAAAGCTGGAGGACGTTTTTCTACTCAATGAAAGTTAACGTAAGTGTTCCCAATGGTTGGGGGGAAATGCAATGGCATGGCAGGATACTGTAAATAGACAAACCGTCAGTCAGGAGAACCACAGATATAATCTGTCTGTGAAGGTTCTCAGTCATCCAGGTCATTGTAGTCATCTGACCTCAGGAATTCGCACAATAAGGTGGGGTCAGATGGCCCAGGATGTGAGGTCACATCCTGGGCCATCTGATCTCAGGAATTCGCATGATAAGGTGGGGCCAGGTTTCACAATGAGCTCACCCGAAACTCTGGCTGATTGGGACCCACACCCAGTTTCACACCTTGGCTCAGGCGATTAGAGGATCATCAGGGGGTCCTTTTGTCCCTGTGTGGGGGGAAACTCCCACTAGTTTTATATCTGGGACTCTCCACCATTTGACCTTAGAACTGAAGAAGCTTCTCGGATGAGAGGTGAAACGTCTTCAAGCAACTTAAAGAAGTCCAGACGCTTTTCTTTGCAAGCTCCTTTGACCACAGAGATAATCCATCCACAATACGAGGTTACTCATTAATATACTGCTGCATGGGAAAATCCATTATGTATTTTAGTCATGTGACCAATTAAACTAAGGTAGCGGAGGGCATTACACAGCAGTTATTTGGTTTGCTCTCAATTTTGACAGCCCTATAAACTGAGCTTTAAAATGATTAGCGGTAATAAATATACATTTACATATACATATTCCTCGGACGGTAAACTAAAAACTAATCTGTGTTGGCATTTTATTTGTTTTTCAGTTTATTTGTGAGGGAAAAGAAAACAGCCAAGTCTCCTCCTCTGATAAACCTCCATTTGAAAAAGGTTCATCTGACTCTGACTGTAAATAATTTTTCATTTGTCACCTCAGGCTTTACTCTGAAATACAGGAAGGGAAATCGTGGCTCAAATAATTACCTATGAAACCATTTCTTTATTTTTCACACCAAACTGTTTTGTAAGACAAACTTTACAGAGTTCATTGAATACAACTAATAACTTGAGCTTTCACAACAGAGCAATAAAAAAATCCAACAAATTAAAAACAGAAAATAATAAAATTAATCATTGATTAAAATCCAAAATGATGAAACTCCAGCTGGATTATTGTAATGGTACAAATCAATGTTAATTATCTCCTAATACTCATAACAACAAATCATAGTGTTCTCTTTGAGAAATGTAGTTTCTCTCATTTAATATACAATAATAATAATAATGACTCACGAGGCCTCTAATTATAAGTGTTAGCTGGTTACAGGGGTGGATCTAGAGAAATTTTCTTAGGGTGGCATAGAAATCAAATGGGGTGGCAAAATCAGAGTCTTCTTTTTGTCAAACACATACGCAGGTGGTTACATATGGTTAAAATGAGTCAAATGCAGTAAGTACACACGTTTTTCATATAAATATAGTCTGTAACTCAATTATTGTCTGTAGCCCACATAATTAAACACTTTAGTTACATAAAACAAGTGAGTTTTGATTGTATGTACTGTACAGCCTGTATAATAAATACATATGTAGCCCAATAAGTATAAAATCCAGAAAGCTACACAACATGGGGCGGTTGCTTTACAAACACAGGTCTAACTTAAGTTTCACTGTTTTTTGTTAGAAAACAATCACATTGTTACAGCTTAAACCGTCATGAACAAAAATTTAAACCTAATTTTTCATGATTTGTTGGATGAACCCACTGAGGTCTGAAATACAACCGGCCATGTTTGACTCCTTTTGAGTTTACGTTTGTATTTCACCCTCAAATTGTTTTATTTTATTTCCCCCGTTGCCTTGTTTGGTGTCATTCTTTTCAGCTCAACTGAATTTAGTTGTTTTTTTCACTGACATACTGCAATAGTATTAGTGATCTGAAATCACACAAAGAACTTAAAATCCTAGTAGTATTTTTTACTGTAAAAAAAAACAAAACAAAAAAAAACAGACATGTTGAGTAAATTTTCATAACTTGAAATGCAAATGTAAATTGTACATATTGTAAACATATACAACTATCTATCTAAAAATGCAGCCAATACACTTGCCGGTTTTTTTTTTCATTTTGTACAACCATTTAAAAGTATTACTAAAACTAAAATGAGAGAACAATCAGGTGTTGCACTAAGATGCCCCACAAATGATGTGTGCCAGTTAAAAAAAAAGTTTTTCCACCAAGAGACAGGAGAACAGCACAGGGACAAACCTGCAGGCCTGACAACAGGAGGTGTATCACTCCGCTGGTTTTCTCCTTAGTGGCAGTGTTTACATTGCAAATGTGCCTTTGTGACATTCATTAGTGCCCTCACTGACACACAAAACAAAACGACTACACAACAAACTAACTACACAAGACAACACAACACACTAACTATACACTCCACACTAAACGTCACAAATCTCCCACATCTAAAAACCCTCTCTCTCTCACTCTGTCTCGCTGCCGTTGCTCCCAAAACTCTCCCTCTTCCTAAACAACCAAATCCTACGTGTTGCCTTTTTTTTTTTAAATTGGTCGACATGGTACATTTTTCCCCCGATAGGAAACAGGTGGCTTTTTTTCCCCCTTTCTTTACTGTTTTCGCGCAGTCTTTAGAAAACGCTTAAAAAACACACACATAAAAATGTGACGACAGTGTTTAGAAAAAAAGCGTGGCTGATATATATGATCATAACTCTGGATTTACTGGCCTGTAATTAAAATTAAAAAACTTTGAAGTCCGAACTTTCAATATGGGCTGAAATAGAGACTCAGCGTGGCTGCAGCTTGTTGCTGTGTCAGCTTACATCAGTCATGTGATTTGGAGGTGCAGCGTGTCCGTGGACCACAGAGGGTTAATAACACTCACCTTGCTTCCATTTCCAGAGTGTAACAACCGACCACCTGTGTGAAATCTGAAATTCCCATGGTGTTATTCAAACTGTGCTCCGACACAATCATAAGCATCGCTGGCTACTGAAAACAAGAAAAAAGCCGGTCCTGCTGTGGGCTGAACCATTTGTTACTGGTGAAGGGGGGGTAACACTATAGAATATATTCAGTTTTAGCATTTATATTCACTGTTGACAGTAACTACGCTTAAAGTGTTAATGCTATCTTATTTTAATAAACAACACTGTCATATGCAAAACTGGGGTAGCACTTGGGGTGGCAAGGGATCATTTTAGGGTGGCACTTGCCACCCCATGCCACCCTTCTAGATCCGCCCCTGGCTGGTTATCAAAAAAAGCAAATACTGCACAAATTAAATCTTTAAATATGTATTAAACTTACGGGCGAGGACTGCTGCAGTATCAGTTCTGTATAACAGATACCATTGCTACATAAAAATTAAAGTACTAAATTCTACTAACGTCTTGATGCACGCTCAATCATCCAGGAAAGTAAATCTCCAAAAGTTGATTCTGTTCATCTGGACGTAGCGTTTTGTGGGAGAAACGTTTCGTCACTCATCCAAGTGACGTCTTCAGTCTCAGCTGACTGCAGGTTTCCCCAACCTTATAAACAGTACATTTAAATAATGACTGAAAACAGCCCACTGAAGGAAAAATGGGCTGGGAGGTCAGTTCCTTAATCTTAATTATGCAAATTCTCATGACCATTGATCAACAACCACTGACCAAAACCCACTGATCAATGGCCATGAGTACCATTCACAGAGAGTTGGGGAATGGCTGCAATCATAGCGTTGTAAGATGGTGAAAGATGTACCCTTAGGCCCCCTCCTCGATTCAGAGATGGTCGTTCCATTTTCACGTATATCCCTATTCTCTGCGAATGGTACTCATGGCCATTGATCAGTGGTTGTAAGAAAAGGAAAAAATCTTGGCGTAGATATCTATACTTGCAGATTCATAAATTTAACATCCAGGATTATTCACTGTCTCTTCAGATCCATTGTGATCCAGTGATTTCAGTCCTGCATGATCACGCTGATGTTTGCACAGAGCAGAAAATGAAGTGAATGTTTTTGCACATTAGTAAGAGTAAAACTATTTACAGCGTGGGATCGTTCATGTTTGGAGTATGAACTGAGATTCTTGAAGCTGCTTTTTAACCCCACTGTGACAGAATTCATGTCTTTTTAATTCACTTGATGTGGGGAAGCTTTTCCCACATTCTTTGCAGTAGCTCATTTTGTCACCACTCTGTGTACGTTGATGTCGTTTTACACTCCATTGCTGACTGAAACGCTTTCCCACCACCACAGTGATGACAGGGTGGAGAACTGGATCCATCTGTGTCGCTCTGCTTCTAAACAAAGACACACAGACAGTGAAGGTCAGGCAATTCCTTCAACATTTTTATCCCGAATATTGCCTGAAATAAAGAGCATTTCTGCAAACATCCACATTTTACTGTTTACATTATAACGCTCAGCTTACTGGGCGAAAATGACTTCATTTCTAGGTAATCTACTTAATGGGAAGATTGGTGGTTAAACCCCTGGATGTTCTACTCTGCATGCCACAAGATACTGACCCCAAGCTGCTCTCCGATGCATCCATTGGATTGTGAATGTCAGACAGAGAGAAAGGGGAGGAGCTTTTAAAACTTTACTTTTTCCAACAAGTTTCAGGAGATTTGTATCCGATTTGACTCAATATTCTGTCCATAAAGTTTTCATGTCTAATTTAGCTTTGAAATTAACCCTCTCAGGCTCAAATTAAACTTTTTGTTGCTAATGCACAACCAAGTCCTGCAGTGGTACTTCTGTGTAAAAAAAACTCATAAAATATGTATGTGGGGTAATCAGGTTGTTAGTTTTTAACTGTTGCAAATCGGCAACGGCTGCCTTGAGAGGGTTAAACTTCATTCACGTAATACTTCAAAATAGCGGCAACAGTACAAATACAAATACATACCTCACAGTAACTGCACTTATAGTCTCTTTCTGGTGTGGATCTGACGGTGAAATCTCAGGAAACGTGGCTCTTTAAAAGCCTTTTCACACAGGTCACATTTATAAGGTCTCTCCTCAGTGTGGGTAAGTTTGTGGCGTTGCAAGTGTGGATATGTTGTAAACAGTTTGCCACACAGATCACAGGAGTAAACATCATGTCTGGCGTGAATCCGTACGTGAATATTGCGGTAACCTAGCGTCCTGAAAGTTTTTCCACAAATGCCACAGCTGTACGCCTTAATTCCAGAGTGAGTAACTTGATGATGTCGTAAGGTGCTACTGAAAGCAAAAGCTTTACCACACTGATCACAGCTGTACGCCTTGATTCCAGAGTGAGTAACTTGATGATGTCTTAAGGTGCTACTGCAACTAAAAGCTTTACCACACAACTCACAACTGTATGGTTTAACTCCACTGTGGATGACTTGGTGTCTTTTTAAGTTTCCAGCCTGGGTAAAAGACTTTCCACACAACTCACACATGTACGATTTAACTCCACTGTGGATGAGTTGGTGTTTTTTCAAGTTTCCAGGATCATTAAAAGACTTTCCACACAAGTCGCAGCTGTATGCTTTAAATCCAGAGTGAGTAACTTGATGACGTTGTAAGTGGCTACTGCAAGAAAAAGTTTTTCCACACTGATCACAGTTGTACGCCTTGATTCCAGAGTGGGTAAATTGATGACGTTGTAAGCGGCCACTACAAGCAAAAGTTTTTCCACACTGATCACAGTTGTACGCCTTAATTCCAAAGTGAGCAACTTGATGACGCTGTAAGTTACCACTGCAAGTAAAAGCTTTACCACACAACTCACAGCTGTACGCTTTCTCTTCACTGTGGATGAGTTTGTGTGTTTTTAACCTTCCAGGATGGGTATAAGACTTTCCACACAACTCACAGCTGTATGGTTTAACTCCACTGTGAATGACTTGGTGTGATTTTAGGTGTCCTTGCTGGGTAAAATTCTTCCCACACAAGTCACATCTGTACGGTTTATCTCCACTGTGGACCAGTTGGTGTGCTTTAAAGTTTCCAAGATGGGTAAAATTCTTCCCACACTCATCACAGCTGTATTTTTTCTCTCCCTTTATTCTGTGAGGTTTGTCGGCCTCCTGAGAGCGCTGACTTCTCGCTCCGTGTTGGTCCTGCAGTGACAGAGATACAAACAGAGGCAGTGAGTGAAATGCAGTCATGGACTAAACTGAAACTGCCTCCATTAGTGGGATCCAAGATGTCAACAAACACATTGTAGGTGGATTACTTGGTGTGTTTTTAAGCTTGTCCAATCTGGACAGAATCAACTTTTTGGAGACACTGTAGGTGTGCTGTGCCCCAGTCTAGGGGTACAGGACCTGTCATGTGCAAGACTGATTACTTGGGGTCGAAACCTTTGTGATACAACTACCTGTTGAAATACATTCCACCCAAGATCACTTGATGAGGGAGGGTGCCATTTACGCATTAACACGTTG
Source organism: Aulonocara stuartgranti (assembly GCF_965226115.1). Classification (NCBI taxonomy): domain Eukaryota; kingdom Metazoa; phylum Chordata; class Actinopteri; order Cichliformes; family Cichlidae; genus Aulonocara; species Aulonocara stuartgranti. The sequence continues at coordinate 34,273,167 of NC_138960.1, forward strand.
TTGCCAATGCTGTAAACATGGGGGTTTGCTCGTTGGAATTTACAGCAAGTAAACATTTGGCCAGAGTTGGATCATTCTGTTGCACATGGACAAAATCTGCTTTACTTGCCTCAATAGACAGGTCAGGTGTAGCAGGTAGCAGGCTATCAGACACACATTTTTCTTCTTTTTCCACAGGTGGCTCAGCTTTCACAGGATCATCTTCAGAACACAGGAAAGAGTCAGACAAATCAACATCACTGTATCTGCGCTTATACACACATGTGACGACACAGGCAGGGAAAACAGAGGGCAGACTGCCAGCAGCAGATTCAGAAACAAAAACCAAATCATCGATGGGGTTTTCAATTACCTCGGAGATTGGGAAAATCTTTCCATTTGCTAGATCATTCCCCAGAATAATAGTAACTGCCTGTACGTGCAAGCGAGGGCGCACCCCAATTGCTACCGGGCCCGAAACGAGAGGTGACTGTAGGAAAACGCTGTGTAGCGGAGCCCGTGACACACACATACATCTCCACTCCCCACACGAGAGCATCAGCACCACAAAACGAGTTACTAGAAAAAGGCAACGCGCTATCCAAAATGAGAGACTTGGTAGCCCCAGTGTCACACAAAATCACAATCAGCACACGATCCTCCTCTTTTCCAGTAGGTGAGGCGAACGCTTTTGAAAAGAAAGGTCCGGAGGATCCGACGGGATTAGGCATAGAGACCAACCGACTCAAACCTGGAGAAAACCAACACTCTTTGGTTTTCTCCAGGTTTGAGTTTGCTCTTAGGGACGAAGTGATAGACAATTAGCAATGACATGGCTGGTGTCATGGCAATAAAAGCATTCACGAACATTCATGGGAACTGGATCAGGGTGTGTTTGATGTGCAGGAGAAACCCTTAAGCTCCTCGCAGGCGCAGACAACGGAGTATATTCACACAGCTGAAAATGTAGCGCAATGGGTCAACAGAAACTCATCTGCGAGAACAGCAGCTGAATCCACCTTTTGCTCATTGAGGTACATAACAACATTTTTTGGAAGACACGTTTTGAATTCTTCCAACAGAACCAATTGTCTTAGCTAAGTAAAATCCTTCACTTTACTTGCACCTAACTACTTATCAAACTTATCTACATGTGTTTGGTTGGCAGATTTTTCGCAGGACCGAAACATTTGGCAACATGCCTCATGAACTAACTCAGAAAACACTAAAATAGTGGATTTCACAATTTCACAATCCCGACTGTGATCAATGGATAAGCTCGTGCACACTTCTTGTGCTTTCCCCACCAATTTGTACTGCAACAACAAACTCCACACGTCCTTGGGCCATTTTAAAGTGGTTGCGATGCGTTCAAAGGCATTAAAGTAAGAGTCAACCTTACTTTCTCTGAAAGGTGGCACTAAGGCAATTTGCTTTCTTGCATCAAACTGGTCAGAGGAGAATCAGTCAAGTTTTACTCACATTTTTACTCAATGGGGTAGAGGTAACATTGCTCCATAGGCCTTATTCGGAGATGCAGTAGCTCAACTTCTTTGGCTTTAGCCTAAAGCTCCACCTCTTTCAGGCAAAGGGCAAGCTTAAGATCATCCGTAATCAATTCTGGTAATTGTCTGGCCAGGATAATGTTTGGGACTTGAACGGCAGCAGGAGCCTCCATCCACCACCAAACCTCCAGACGCATCAACCGGTCGAAGTTTCACCTTCGCAATTACCCCTTTTTCCACCATCTGCTCTGCCAGACACTGCTTAATTTCTGCTTTTTTGGATTCAAGAGGACACCAACATTAAAAAATTTGCCACCAACAACAAATCTGCCTTGGTGCATCGATCCAACTTAGCCATGGTGGGTTGATGTGCAAAATAACACACATCAAAGTAATTACAGCTAGTTTACCCATTACACCACAAGAAAGCTGCCAACCAAAAGCTGAAGGAAACCTACAAGACACAATGAGCAAAAAAAAAATGGCAAACAAAAAGAGCGTACAAGCCCCACTTTATTTTCAGCCCCAGTCTAAGGATACGCTTAAAGTCCACTGTGGATGAACTGGTATCTTTTTAAGCCTCCAGCCTGGGTAAAAGACTTTACAAAAAACTCACCTATGTACACTTTAACTCCACTGTGGATGAGTTGGTGTTTTTTCAAGTCTGCAGGATCGTTAAAAGACTTTCCACACAAGTCGCAGCTGTACGGTTTAAATCCAGAGTGAGTGACTTGGTGACGTTGTAAGGTGCTACTCCGAGCAAAAGCTTTACCGCATTGACCACAGCTGTACGCCTTGATTCCAGAGTGGATGAGTTGATGACGCTGTAAGTTACCACTGCAAGTAAAAGCTTTACCACACAACTCACAACTGTATGGTTTAACTCCACTGTGGATGACTTGGTGTGTTTTTAAGCTTGCAGAGTGGGTAAAAGACTTTCCACATAACTCACAGCTGTATGGTTTAACTCCACCGTGGATGACTTGGTGTGTTTTTAAGCTTGCAGGGTGGGTAAAAGACTTTCCACACAACTCACAGCTGTATGGTTTAACTCCACTGTGGATGCGCTGGTGTGATTTTAGGTGTCCTTTCTGGGTAAAACGTTTTCCACACAAGTCACATCTGTACGGTTTATCTCCACTGTGGACGAGTTGGTGTGCTTTAAAGTTTCCAAGATGGGTAAAATTCTTCCCACACTCATCACAGCTGTATTTTTTCTCTCCCTTTCTTCTGTGAGGTTTGTCGGCCTCCTGAGAGCGCTGACTTCTCACTCCGTGTTGGTCCTGCAGTGACAGAGATACAAACAGAGGCAGTGAGTGAAATGCAGTCGTGGACTAAACTGAAACTGCCTCCATTAGTGGGATCCAAGATGTCAACAAACACATTGTAGGTGGATGTTGGTGTGTTTTTAAGCTTGTCCAATCTGGACAGAATCGACTTTTTGGAGACATTGTAGGTGTGCTGTTCCCCAGTCTAGGGGTACAGGACCATAACATAAGGGTAAGAAAGGAAGTGACCCTGCCCGAATCCCCCAAATCATACCTAGAAGCCAATCTTTGAAGTGAACGGTGGTTTATTTGTGTCTACACTGTCCATTTACAAGTGAACTAATTTACACACTATATACAAAAACTCAGTAAATCTCAGGAGCCACACATGGGTAACACAAGGTTTGGAAGCCAGGGTCAGGTCTGCTGCTGTCAGGCGCTGCCGCCGACAACTGCTGGTGTAGCATCTTTTAAAAACAGCCACATGATCAGGGGATCAATCAGCCGCCACCAGCTCTCCAATCAGGAAGGACCTGTAGATTCTTAAAGACATAGAACACCACAAAATATACAGCTGGCCAGGGCCGTAACACCGCCCTTCCCAAGACAAAACATCTCCCCTACAGATGTTTGGCACTCAGGAGTGGAGAAAACCACTTGACAGTACATCTGCTGTCACATTGTCAGTTCCTTTTTTGTGATGGATCTCCAAATTAAAATCCTTTACTAGGAGTTACCATCTCATGAGCCTCTAGTTGGAATTGTGTATTCTAGTCAAAAACACAAAGGGCTTGTGATCGGTGTAGACAAAGACAGGCGATGAACTGCAACCTATATATGTTTTAGCGCCAAAATGTGGTAGTGCAAGCAACAGGGAAAGAGCATCTTTATCTATGGTACTGTAATTTTGCTGGTGAATGTTGAATTTCCTTTAAAAGTAACCGATTGGATGATCAACACCCTGCTCATCCTTCTGCAACAGCACCTCACCTGCACAGCTGGCGCGGGCATCCACCTGTAGTTTGAAAGGACGCATAAAATCAAGAGTGGCAAAGACTGGTATTCTGAGCTTTGGCAGACTGAAAAGGTTTCTGGCATGTGGATGACCACACTAATGGTTTTGACACACCAGTGAGACTGGTGAGAGGTGCAACTACATCAGCAAACTTTTTGCAGAAACCACGATAGTAGCCAGCCATTCCGAGGTCCCGGCGAATCTCACATCTAGTGCGAGGCACACGGAAATGTAGGACAGCCTGAATTTTGGCCAGGAGGGGGCGCACCGGACCCACCTGCTTCACTAGATAAGCCACTGTGGCTTATCTAGTGAAGGTGTTGGAATGTGGCAGGGGCATTTCGAACGGCAAAAGGCATGACGATATATATTGGAGAAAGTGATTGGGAGTGACGAAGGCGGAACTGATGCATGTGGAGTGAGGGGAACTTGCCAATAACCCTTTAATAAATCAAGTGACAAACTTTGCAGAGCAAACCCTATCAACACAATCTTCCATTCGGGGGAGAGGATAGGAGTCCGGTTTGGTCAGATTTTTGAAAATCTGTACAAAAACATGGGGTTTTGTCTTCCTTCGGCATGAGAAGGCACTCCATGTACTAGAACTCGGGACAGCTAGACCATTTTTAGCAAACTCACTATTTTTGCAGTCTGAAATATTGAAAATTGACGATATAGTGAAATTCCAAACAGCACAAATTATATTCAAAGCAAAAAATAAAGAACTGCCAGGTAATATTCAGAGTATGTTTTTTTGAAAGAAGGAAGTTATAATTTAAGGGGTTTTTGTAACTTCAAAACAATGAAGGTACATACTACAAGAAAAGGCTTTTGTGTTTCTGTTCATGGAGTGAAACTATGGAACAAACTGAATATGGAATTAAAGCAACGTCCAAACATAAAACTGTTCAAAAAGAGTTATAAAAATATGATCTTCTCGATCTATAAAGAAAAGGAAAATATTTAAATTAAGTGAATGTCTCTATTTAAAAACAAACAAACAAACAAAAAATTCATGATGTGATATTATAGTATATAGTATATCAGAAATCTGTTCACTATTTTTATTACAAATTATATCAGTAAGGAAGCTGACTAAATATTCACTGATAATTTATGGCAAAGGGGTGGGATTAAATAAGTGTATACTTCTTCCCACTCCCTTTCAACATGTAAATTAATCAGAATGTTTTTTGTATGTAATTTGTATAGTATTTTTTTTCTCTCTTATTTCTTTTCTAAATGTACTTGTATATTGTTCACATGTTGAAATAAATTATCAATCAATCAATCAATCAATCAATCAATCAATCAAAAGTAGGAAACTTCTTGCTGAAAAACTGCGCATTTGGTAGGTGTTGAGGAACATATATGTTTTCTTAGTGCTTATTTGATTATTTTGTTTATGTATTTTAATAACAGGCCAGCTTTGACTCACAAACCAATTGCTTAGCCAGACTGAAATACTGTGCAAAAACAGGAAACTGTGAAGAACAGGAAGTACAGAAAAGCGGAACTAAGCAACGCAAACACACAGATCAAGTAGGGTTACTAAAATAACATGAGGAGCGAGGATGCAGACAGTTTTGCAGCTATAGGGTAGACATATAGTATTGAAATAGATCAAGGGACGGTTTAGTAGGGGAGGAGCAAGCGGATTATAACATAGGTGATATGCTTGTAATGTTTTAGATCTGCAGAGGGTTTAGCCTGGTGCACATCCCTTTCCGGAAAGTAATGATTCAATAAAATAATTATAAATACTTTGGCAAGTGAGTCGTGTTCTCTCTGTCCAGTAAAAGAATAAAAAGAAAAAGATTTAATAGTTCGGTTCACACGATAAGTGTGTTGTTTGTTCGGAGGATGGTCACCTACATCTACGTCATGTTCATGACAGTGGTGCGAGATGGAGTGTCAGCAATCAGGGATGGGTGATTTTTGATCAGAGAGCACAAATCATTCTGGGCAGCGTCATCCAAATGTTTTAGGTGGTATTTTAAATTCACTAATATTTTCTGAGTCGGGAGCAACCCTTAGCACAAATGAAAACTAAGTCATCACTTTCTGGATTATACTCAGATGGGGCCGCTGACACAACTACAGGCAAGGCTGATGGTGCAGCAGGGGACGAAGAGGGGTTTACACCTGCCTCGCGAAAAAAATAAGGCTTCATCAGGTTGACGAGATGAAGTCACATGACGCTTTCTTCTACAGTCTCTGTAAAGCACTTTGAATCACCTTGTTGTTGAATTGTGCTATACAAATAAACTTGCCTTGCCTTGCCTTACAGTCTGGGGTGCCTATAACAGAATCTGTGTCACAGAACTTTGTCTGGAGAGAAGATCTCTTTGAGCAGCCACGGGGACACGCACTGTGTGTTCAAACACTAGATCTGCGGGACTGAAACCTATGGACTCCTGCGCACGCTCTCTCACCAATAGAAGGAGAAGAGGCAGACCCTCATCCCACTCTCTTCCTGACTCGAGGCAGAACTTTCTCATCATAGCTTTTAATGTTTTAATGGAAACGCTTGAGCACGCCCTGTGATTCGGGATGATACACACTGGATTTTTAATGCTTTATGCCAAGCGATTTCATGAGCTGAGTGAAAATCTTGGATATGAAGTAAATGGTAAATGGCCTGTATTTATATAGCGCTTTTCTAGTCCCTAAGGACCCCAAAGCGCTTTACATATCCAGTCATCCACCCATTCACGCACACATTCACACACTGGTGATTAGGGATGGGTACCGGTGTCCGGTGCCATGATGGCACCGGTTCTGACATAAACGGTAGTAACCAGACCGAAAAGCAGCGCACATTTCGGTGCGTTATTTCAGTGCTTTTTTTTTCCTGAGCTGTGATACACTTCTAGCCAATCATTTTACGTTTCCCAGGATAGTAGGCGGGTCCAGGTACGTACGTTCAGTTAGAGCAGAGCTACAGATTAAAAATGTCCAAGGCGAAGCGGTCAATAGTCTGGCTGTACTTCACAGTAAAAGATGCAAACTCAGCAGCAACAAGTGCTTTAAGCTGATACTGTGATATTGTCAAAGGAGGTAACACCTCGTATCCGATGAAACACCTGGAGACGCATAGCGGGTTTTTTTAAAAGCAGAGAAATGCGCCGTATTTGATAGCTTGCTGCGAGACCTCACACTGTGCACGTTGGGTGGGTTGCCAGTTATCGGACCGGAGCAACATCCCCCAAAAACCCGAAGAATAGAGTCCTGGCCCCTAGCCCTGCCAGTGTAGCCAACAGGCTTCAGTTCATCTCAGAATGGTTAAAACATACCTTCTTAGTTGAGCCCTGGCTAGATGTTGAACAGGCACTATGCAAGGATCTAGAGATTTCAGACCTACCATTTATTAGCTCAAACATCAAAAGACATGAATGCTTTAAAAGTATCAACATCAGCTTTTCTCTGACAGCATGGTGGGAGTTTCTAAAAATAACGGAGTCTTCATTAATCCCATGCAAACGTACACCTATCTGGAATAACCCTGACATATTACAAAACAATAATATGATTAATTTCCCAGAATGGAGTTGTAGAGGAATTAAATACTTAGAACATATATTAGAGGGAACAGAATTTATTCCATTTGACAGACTAGTTGCACAATATGGGATCAACAAGACAAGATTTTTAGAATATCAACAAATTAAATCCATAGTAAAAAAGAAATTTAACCTCAGTCAAGTTGAATTACAAACACCACTAAGTGCGGCACATTTTCTTACTCTTAAATCCCCCAAATTATTATCTAAAATATACAGAACACTTTCTAAATTAGATGAATCAATATCCCTTCCTATTGCAAAGTGGGAAGCAGATTTATCAGTCAGCTTAGACCAAAACTTCTGGTCTCAGATTTGCTTAAAAACCTTTAAATTAATTAAAAATCCCAGTCTGCAATTAATACAATACAAAATACTACATAGAGTGCACTATACAGGTCATCGGATGTTCAAGATGGGCTTTACATCTTCCAACAACTGCTCACACTGTCAAGGCAATACACCAGACAATTACATCCACGCTCTTTGGTTCTGTCCACCAGTGCAAAAGTTTTGGCGCGAGATATGTGAAGACTTATCAAAGTGTCTGAAATGTAACATTCCAACCTCCCCCTTAGTGTGTTTACTGGGCAGCTTAGATAATGTCACTTCAGAAAAGAATATAGCCCATATGATTTTCACTGCCCTATGCATAGCCAAGAAAACTGTCCTCATGAACTGGAAAAATAAAAATTATCTTAATTCTAACCAATATAGAAATTATCTATTAGATTACATTAGTCTTGATACAGCCTCTGCCACCACATCAGATCAATTGCTCTGGACTCCTTTTATCAGCTCCATCACCTAGTGGGGGGTCATAGTTTGGTCCCGCCTTCACTGTTGTGATTGGTGTGGGGGTAGGGACAGGCTTAGGGCGTCGGGGGGTTCCCCGGAGGCATCTTCCTTGGGGGGTTCAACCCGGGGTAGCGGTCATGTCCGGTTGGGGGCTCTGTTGGCTCTCAGGTGACTGTTGGCTCGCGGCTGCGTGCAGCGGGGCTAGGGGAGGGTCTGTGCTGACGGACGTGGGTTACTGACCTGGTAGCCTGGCTGGCCCTGGGTGGGTCCGGGATGGGCGTGAGGTTCTGGGGGCGCTCTGTCTCTGGGCTGGGGCCCGGGCCGGGCCTCGGGGGCTTGGATCCTGGTTGGTGTGTTGCCGGGGTTGTGGGCGGGTGGGTGCATGGGGGCCCGGGCCCTGGAGCAGGGTGCCGCCGGTGCGTCGAACCACCTGGGGGGCTCTTCAACTGGTGGGGGAGATGGTCACATCTTGCAGGAGCTTTCCTCTCTTCAGGAACTCTCTCTGCAGGAGGGGGAGATACAGGAGAGGTGGAGGAAGATCTCAGCCTGGGCGTCTATTGTCTTATGTAGTCTGGAAGATGAGTGGATGGTGGGGTGGGTGCAGTTTTCTCTGTGGTGGGGTTGGGTGGACTGTCCCGGGCTCTGTGGGGCCGGGAGGCGCTGCTGCACTGGGCCCCGGTCTGGATGGGCCTGGGCCCCCTTTCCCTGGCGGGTCGCGGAGTGTGGGAGTGCCTACTGGGGTCAGCAGGGGAGCTGGCCCCAGGGAGGGGTTACCTGCCCCTCCCTTCCTTCCCTCCCCATCTCCAGCTGCCTCCCTCTTCCCGCTCCACCACAACCACCCACACATGCAGGGCCTTGGAGTAGGGGTATGTCACCAGGGTGCAGAGGAGGCTACCCCCCCCTCTGTCCCCTTCTGGCTGCCTCTGCCTCAATTTTATCCCACAACTTAGACATTCACATTATTCACACTCTCATTACACATACATATAGGATCTTGGGGGTGGGCACAATCACGGAGTCCAAATTACCATCAGGGTGTACACCTCACCCCTGGCGTCGTTGCCCACCTCTAAATACACTTAGACATTGAGGGCTATCAGGAGGGACTATGCGCTTACCTGCTGCTCCTTGGCAGGTAGCTCCATGCCCTCCTGGGTTTTAAATGCACCTTAGAACACACATGCATCAACACTACAATGAGCGGGTGGAGGGAGGTTTGGAGTCTTCTCCCACCCCCATTCTCTGCGGCCTGCTGGAGCGGGAGGGCTAGTAGGAGGAGTTGGCCGTCCGACTGCGGTCTGGAGTGTGGGGCCTCCCTGCTGCTACGGAGTCGGGGTGGTCTGCCTCTCCCCACCGCAGGGAAAAGGGTAACACCACCTGGGTCTGGGTGCAGTTCCCCCCTCCAGGGACAAGGGTACCTAGACCCGGTTTGTAGAGTACGCTTGGGGAGTGTGATCGTGTGTACAGCGTCTCTTTATGTCTGTCTCCACGTTGGTTGAGTGTGGAGTAAGTGCATATGAGAGCATGAGGGTGGGAATGGATGTTTGTGTCTGTGTGTGCCTGTATGTCTGTGTCTATATGTCAGGCTGGGTATCAGACGCCACCTCTCTGGGGACACCTCAGGCCCTCCAAGGTTTGGAGGCCTATCTCCACCTACCACCACTTCCCCTGCCGGTGGCGGACTCCCTCAGGTGTCGGTGCGTTGGTGGTTCTTTGTGTCTGGGGGTGGGCGTCCAGGTACACACCGGCTCACTCCTTGGCGGCCGCTTATCGGGGCCTGGAGCCTGGGGCTCGCTCGGGCCCCTTCGGGGGTGGGGTGCCCCCGGCCTCTCGGCCTGGGGCTCGGTCACTCAGGCACAGCTGGCGGCCGGCGGGGCTCACGGGCGCGTCACTGCAACTCCCCCTGGCTTCTGCTCCGTGGCTGCTGAGTGAACCCTCATCTGGGACTCTCCTCAGCTCTTACTGGGACAGTGGCGCGGCTGCCCCTCTGTTGGTCTTCCATGGTCTCTTGTGTTCTGGGGGCCTCTGGATGTCTGGAGTTTTGATCTCCTTCATACCTGCTTCACACCCTGGAGGACGGGGCTGTGGCCCCCCCACACTCCCTAGCAGATCGTTACATGGAGAAACCTTTGGAATACAAGCGCTGATCCACACGGGTATGCACACGGGTGTTCACTGCTCGTAGACCCAAATTACACCTTTCTTGGCTGCTACTTCGAAGCACATCTGTCCTGCGTGCTGCACAACAACATTGAATATTTAGTATTTACTGCTGTTTACACTTAGCTAGATTAATGCGATGGTGTTGTGTTTAGTATGTTGCTTTGTTTTTTTTTTTGTCTTTTTTTGCTTGTTTTCTATTCTTCTCTCAACAGGTGATCCAGGAGATTTTTATTTTTTTTCTCCCCCCTTTTCTCACTGTCCCTCTCCCCTTCTGTTTTTCCTTTCCTTCCTCTTTCTTTCTCCCTTTCCTATCTCTCACTCATGTCTGTCCCGTCTGTAACATCTGAAAATAAAATATAATAAATAATAAAAACAAAGATCGACCAAATGGACCAATACGGCAATGCCACGATGATCCATTTGGCAAAGTAAATCCATTGGGTATCCTTGTTGGTCTTCAGACAACAATTCTGATGGCTAAAGAACCAAATGGGACAGGCGAGAAAAAAAAGAAAAAAAAAAAGAAATGATGACGGATGATGGTGGCAGCAGCCGTTCTTCTCTGCGTGAGTAGCTAATTTACGTTGAGTAGGCTAACCACGTTATTACATTAATGCATGTAAGGTGAACTAGCAAACATCATCATAGCTACATGCGGCTGTCCTCTTGTTTGATGGCAGATACTCCCTTCACCCTGGACAAAAAGGCTAAAATGACCAAAGAAAAAGTGGGAAACAGCTGAACATGAGAGGATTTTGGACAAAGTTTGTGTTTTTTTTCCATTGTTTAAGCACTGCTTCCAGCCAAGAGTGATACCATATATGCCCTATAGCTGCAGAAAAGGCTAACATTGTTATCTTTTTACAAAAAAAAAACAAAACAGCTGAACATGAGAGGTTTTTGGACAAAGTTTGTGTTCTCCATTCTTTAAGCACCGGTTTGAGCACCGTTTAAGCACCGGCACCGTTTCAAAAGTACCGATTTGGCACCGGTATCGGATAAAACCTAAACGATACCCATCCCTACTGGTGATGGTAAGCTACATTGTAGCCACAGCCACCCTGGGGCGCACTGACAGAGGCGAGGCTGCCGGACACTGGCGCCACCAGGCCCTCTGAAGTTTGACCCTCGGTCTGTTGGAACAGATTTTGGCAAACCGAAAGCGGAGAAAAAGTTCACTTGCACTCTGACAACAGCTTTGACTTTAACAGTGAGGAACGGAATAGCCTCGGGGAAGCGTGTGGCGGCGCACATCAAAGTTAAAATATACTAACGTCCTGACTTTGTTTTTGGGAAGCGGTCCTACACAATCAATGAGTATGTGCTGAAATGGTTCCCCTAAAGCCGGGATCAGATGCAATGGAGCGGGAGGAATAACTTGGTTGGTTTTACACTGACCTGATAAAGGTGAAAGGAGCGGCAGTACCTAGTTACATCCGTTTTTAACCCTGGCCACAAAAAGTGATGCAGAATACGATGGTTTTTCTAATTCCTAAATGTCCAGAGAAACTGTCATGTGCAAGACTGATTACTTGGGGTCGGAACCTTTGTGATACAACTACCTGTTGAAATACATTCCACCCAAGATCACTTGATGAGGGAGGGTGCCATTTACGCATTAACACGTTGTTGCCAATGCTGTAAACATGGGGGTTTGCTCGTTGGAATTTACAGCAAGTAAACATTTGGCCAGAGTTGGATCATTCTGTTGCACATGGACAAAATCTGCTTTACTTGCCTCAATAGACAGGTCAGGTGTAGCAGGTAGCAGGCTATCAGACACACATTTTTCTTCTTTTTCCACAGGTGGCTCAGCTTTCACAGGATCATCTTCAGAACACAGGAAAGAGTCAGACAAATCAACATCACTGTATCTGCGCTTATACACACATGTGACGACACAGGCAGGGAAAACAGAGGGCAGACTGCCAGCAGCAGATTCAGAAACAAAAACCAAATCATCGATGGGTTTTCAATTACCTCGGAGATTGGGAAAATCTTTCCATTTGCTAGATCATTCCCCAGAATAATAGTAACTGCCTGTACGTGCAAGCGAGGGCGCACCCCAATTGCTACCGGGCCCGAAACGAGAGGTGACTGTAGGAAAACGCTGTGTAGCGGAGCCCGTGACACACACATACATATCCACTCCCCACACGAGAGCATCAGCACCACAAAACGAGTTACTAGAAAAAGGCAACGCGCTATCCAAAATGAGAGACTTGGTAGCCCCAGTGTCACACAAAATCACAATCAGCACACGATCCTCCTCTTTTCCAGTAGGTGAGGCGAACGCTTTTGAAAAGAAAGGTCCGGAGGATCCGACGGGATTAGGCATAGAGACCAACCGACTCAAACCTGGAGAAAACCAACACTCTTTGGCTTTCTCCAGGTTTGAGTTTGCTCTTAGGGACGAAGTGATAGACAATTAGCAATGACATGGCTGGTGTCATGGCAATAAAAGCATTCACGAACGTTCATGGGAACTGGATCAGGGTGTGTTTGATGTGCAGGAGAAACCCTTAAGCTCCTCGCAGGCGCAGACAACGGAGTATATTCACACAGCTGAAAATGTAGCGCAATGGGTCAACAGAAACTCATCTGCGGAACAGCAGCTTTACACAATGAATCCACCTTTTGCTCATTGAGGTACATAACAACATTTTTTGGAAGACACGTTTTGAATTCTTCCAACAGAACCAATTGTCTTAGCTAAGTAAAATCCTTCACTTTACTTGCACCTAACTACTTATCAAACTTATCTACATGTGTTTGGTTGGCAGATTTTTCGCAGGACCGAAACATTTGGCAACATGCCTCATGAACTAACTCAGAAAACACTAAAATAGTGGATTTCACAATTTCATAATCCCGACTGTGATCAATGGATAAGCTCGTGCACACTTCTTGTGCTTTCCCCACCAATTTGCACTGCAACAACAAACTCCACACGTCCTTGGGCCATTTTAAAGTGGTTGCGATGCGTTCAAAGGCATTAAAGTAAGAGTCAACCTTACTTTCTCTGAAAGGTGGCACTAAGGCAATTTGCTTTCTTGCATCAAACTGGTCAGAGGAGAATCAGTCAAGTTTTACTCACATTTTTACTCAATGGGGTAGAGGTAACATTGCTCCATAGGCCTTATTCGGAGATGCAGTAGCTCAACTTCTTTGGCTTTAGCCTAAAGCTCCACCTCTTTCAGGCAAAGGGCAAGCTTAAGATCATCCGTAATCAATTCTGGTAATTGTCTGGCCAGGATAATGTTTGGGACTTGAACGGCAGCAGGAGCCTCCATCCACCACCAAACCTCCAGACGCATCAACCGGTCGAAGTTTCACCTTCGCAATTACCCCTTTTTCCACCATCTGCTCTGCCAGACACTGCTTAATTTCTGCCTTTTTTGGATTTAAGAGGACACCAACATTAAACAAATTTGCCACAAACAACAAATCTGCCTTGGTGCATCGATCCAACTTAGCCATGGTGGGTTGATGTGCAAAATAATACACATCAAAGTAATTACAGCTAGTTTACCCATTACACCACAAGAAAGCTGCCAACCAAAAGCTGAAGGAAACCTACACAATGAGCAAAAAAAAAAAGGCAAACAAAAAGAGCGTACAAGCCCCACTTTATTTTCAGCCCCAGTCTAAGGATACGCTTAAAGTCCACTGTGGATGAACTGGTATCTTTTTAAGCCTCCAGCCTGGGTAAAAGACTTTACAAAAAACTCACCTATGTACACTTTAACTCCACTGTGGATGAGTTGGTGTTTTTTCAAGTCTGCAGGATCGTTAAAAGACTTTCCACACAAGTCGCAGCTGTACGGTTTAACTCCACCGTGGATGACTTGGTGTGTTTTTAAGCTTGCAGGGTGGGTAAAAGACTTTCCACACAACTCACAGCTGTATGGTTTAACTCCACTGTGGATGAGCTGGTGTGATTTTAGGTGTCCTTTCTGGGTAAAACGTTTTCCACACAAGTCACATCTGTACGGTTTAACTCCACTGTGGACGAGTTGGTGTGCTTTAAAGTTTCCAAGATGGGTAAAATTCTTCCCACACTCATCACAGCTGTATTTTTTCTCTCCCTTTCTTCTGTGAGGTTTGTCGGCCTCCTGAGAGGGCTGACTTCTCACTCCGTGTTGGTCCTGCAGTGACAGAGATACAAACAGAGGCAGTGAGTGAAATGCAGTCGTGGACTAAACTGAAACTGCCTCCATTAGTGGGATCCAAGATGTCAACAAACACATTGTAGGTGGATTACTTGGTGTGTTTTTAAGCTTGTCCACTCTGGACAGAATCGACTTTTTGGAGACATTGTACAGTGGGGCAAAAAAGTATTTAGTCAGCCACCGATTGTGCAAGTTCCCCCACCTAAAATGATGACAGAGGTCAGTAATTTGCACCAGAGGTACACTTCAACTGTGAGAGACAGAATGTGAAAAAAAAAAATCCATGAATCCACATGGTAGGATTTGTAAAGAATTTATTCGTAAATCAGGGTGGAAAATAAGTATTTGGTCACCTCAAACAAGGAAAATCTCTGGCTCTCACAGACCTGTAACGTCTTCTGTAAGAAGCTTTTCTGTCCCCCACTCGTTACCTGTATGAATGGCACCTGTTTGAACTCATCATCTGTATAAAAGACACCTGTCCACAGCCTCAAACAGTCAGACTCCAAACTCCGCCATGGCCAAGACCAAAGAGCTTTCGAAGGACACCAGGAAAAGTATTGTAGACCTGCACCAGACTGGGAAGAGTGAATCTACAATAGGCAAGCAGCTTGGTGTGAAAAAATCAACTGTGGGAGCAATTATCAGAAAATGGAAGACATACAAGACCACTGATAATCTCCCTCGATCTGGGGCTCCACGCAAGATCTCATCATGAGAACGGTGAGCAAAGATCCCAGAACCACACGGGGGGACCTGGTGAATGACCTGCAGAGAGCTGGGACCAAAGTAACAAAGGTCACCATCAGTAACACACTACAACGGCAGGGAATCAAATCCCGCAGTGCCAGACGTGTTCCGCTGCTGAAGCCAGTGCATGTCCAGGCCCGTCTGAAGTTTGCCAGAGAGCACATGGATGATACAGCAGAGGATTGGGAGAATGTCATGTGGTCAGATGAAACCAAAGTAGAACTTTTTGGTATAAACTCAACTCGTCGTGTTTGGAGGAAGAAGAATACTGAGTTGCATCCCAAGAACACCATACCTACTGTGAAGCATGGGGGTGGAAACATCATGCTATGGGGCTGTTTTTCTGCCAAGGGGACAGGACGACTGATCCGTGTTAAGGACAGAATGAATGGGGCCATGTATCGTGAGATTTTGAGCCAAAACCTCCTTCCATCAGTGAGAACTTTGAAGATGAAACGAGGCTGGGTCTTCCAACATGACAATGATCCAAAACACACCGCCCGGGCAACAAAGGAGTGGCTCCGTAAGAAGCATTTGAAAGTCCTGGAGTGGCCTAGCCAGTCTCCAGACCTCAACCCCATAGAAAATCTGTGGCGGGAGTTGAAAGTCCGTGTTGCTCGGCGACAGCCCCAAAACATCACTGCTCTCGAGAAGATCTGCATGGAGGAATGGGCCAAAATACCAGCTACTGTGTGTGCAAACCTGGTAAAGACCTATAGTAAACGTTTGACCTCTGTTATTGCCAACAAGGGTTATGTTACAAAGTATTGAGTTGTATTTTTGTTATTGACCAAATACTTATTTTCCACCCTGATTTACGAATAAATTCTTTACAAATCCTACCATGTGGATTCATGGATTTTTTTTTCCACATTCTGTCTCTCACAGTTGAAGTGTACCTCTGGTGCAAATTACTGACCTCTGTCATCATTTTAAGTGGGGGAACTTGCACAATCGGTGGCTGACTAAATACTTTTTTGCCCCACTGTAGGTGTGCTGTGCCCCAGTCTAGGGGTACAGGACCATAACATAAGGGTAAGAAAGGAAGTGACCCCGCCCGGGTCCCCCAAACCATACCTAGAAGCCAATCTTTGAAGTGAACGGTGGTTTATTTGTGTCTACACTGTCCATGTCCTGTTGAAATACATTCCACCCAAGATCTCTTGATGAGGGAGGGTGCCATTTACGCATTAACACGTTGTTGCCAATGCTGTAAACATGGGGGTTTGCTCGTTGGAATTTACAGCAAGTAAACATTTGGCCAGAGTTGGATCATTCTGTTGCACATGGACAAAATCTGCTTTGCTTACCTCAATAGACAGGTCAGGTGTAGCAGGTAGCAGGCTATCAGACACACATTTTTCTTCTTTTTCCACAGGTGGCTCAGCTTTCACAGGATCATCTTCAGAACACGGGAAAGAGTCAGACAAATCAACATCACTGTATCTGCGCTTATACACACATGTGACGACACAGGCAGGGAAAACAGAGGGCAGACTGCCAGCAGCAGATTCAGAAACAAAAACCAAATCATCGATGGGGTTTTCAATTACCTCGGAGATTGGGAAAATCTTTCCATTTGCTAGATCATTCCCCAGAATAATAGTAACCGCCTGTACGTGCAAGCGAGGGCGCACCCCAATTGCTACCAGGCCCGAAACGAGAGGTGACTGTAGGAAAACGCTGTGTAGCGGAGCCCGTGACACACACATACATATCCACTCCCCACACGAGAGCATCAGCACCACAAAACGAGTTACTAGAAAAAGGCAACGCGCTATCCAAAATGAGAGACTTGGTAGCCCCAGTGTCACACAAAATCACAATCAGCACACGATCCTCCTCTTTTCCAGTAGGTGAGGCGAACGCTTTTGAAAAGAAAGGTCCGGAGGATCCGACGGGATTAGGCATAGAGACCAACCGACTCAAACCTGGAGAAAACCAACACTCTTTGGCTTTCTCCAGGTTTGAGTTTGCTCTTAGGGACGAAGTGATAGACAATTAGCAATGACATGGCTGGTGTCATGGCAATAAAAGCATTCACGAACGTTCATGGGAACTGGATCAGGGTGTGTTTGATGTGCAGGAGAAACCCTTAAGCTCCTCGCAGGCGCAGACAACGGAGTATATTCACACAGCTGAAAATGTAGCGCAATGGGTCAACAGAAACTCATCTGCGAGAACAGCAGCTGAATCCACCTTTTGCTCATTGAGGTACATAACAACATTTTTTGGAAGACACGTTTTGAATTCTTCCAACAGAACCAATTGTCTTAGCTAAGTAAAATCCTTCACTTTACTTGCACCTAACTACTTATCAAACTTATCTACATGTGTTTGGTTGGCAGATTTTTCGCAGGACCGAAACATTTGGCAACATGCCTCATGAACTAACTCAGAAAACACTAAAATAGTGGATTTCACAATTTCATAATCCCGACTGTGATCAATGAATAAGCTCGTGCACACTTCTTGTGCTTTCCCCACCAATTTGTACTGCAACAACAAACTCCACACGTCCTTGGGCCATTTTAAAGTGGTTGCGATGCGTTCAAAGGCATTAAAGTAAGAGTCAACCTTACTTTCTCTGAAAGGTGGCACTAAGGCAATTTGCTTTCTTGCATCAAACTGGTCAGAGGAGAATCAGTCAAGTTTTACTCACATTTTTACTCAATGGGGTAGAGGTAACATTGCTCCATAGGCCTTATTCGGAGATGCAGTAGCTCAACTTCTTTGGCTTTAGCCTAAAGCTCCACCTCTTTCAGGCAAAGGGCAAGCTTAAGATCATCCGTAATCAATTCTGGTAATTGTCTGGCCAGGATAATGTTTGGGACTTGAACGGCAGCAGGAGCCTCCATCCACCACCAAACCTCCAGACGCATCAACCGGTCGAAGTTTCACCTTCGCAATTACCCCTTTTTCCACCATCTGCTCTGCCAGACACTGCTTAATTTCTGCCTTTTTTGGATTCAAGAGGACACCAACATTAAAAAATTTGCCACCAACAACAAATCTGCCTTGGTGCATCGATCCAACTTAGCCATGGTGGGTTGATGTGCAAAATAACACACATCAAAGTAATTACAGCTAGTTTACCCATTACACCACAAGAAAGCTGCCAACCAAAAGCTGAAGGAAACCTACAAAACACAATGAGCAAAAAAAAAAAGGCAAACAAAAAGAGCGTACAAGCCCCACTTTATTTTCAGCCCCAGTCTAAGGATACGCTTAAAGTCCACTGTGGATGAACTGGTATCTTTTTAAGCCTCCAGCCTGGGTAAAAGACTTTACAAAAAACTCACCTATGTACACTTTTACTCCACTGTGGATGAGTTGGTGTTTTTTCAAGTTTGAAGGATCGTTAAAAGACTTTCCACACAAGTCGCAGCTGTACGGTTTAAATCCAGAGTGAGTGACTTGGTGACGTTGTAAGGTGCTACTCCGAGCAAAAGCTTTACCGCATTGACCACAGCTGTACGCCTTGATTCCAGAGTGGATGAGTTGATGACGCTGTAAGTTACCACTGCAAGTAAAAGCTTTACCACACAACTCACAACTGTATGGTTTAACTCCACTGTGGATGACTTGGTGTGTTTTTAAGCTTGCAGGGTTGGTAAAAGACTTTCCACATAACTCACAGCTGTATGGTTTAACTCCACCGTGGATGACTTGGTGTGTTTTTAAGCTTGCAGGGTGGGTAAAAGACTTTCCACACAACTCACAGCTGTATGGTTTAACTCCACTGTGGATGAGCTGGTGTGATTTTAGGTGTCCTTTCTGGGTAAAACGTTTTCCACACAAGTCACATCTGTACGGTTTATCTCCACTGTGGACCAGTTGGTGTGCTTTAAAGTTTCCAAGATGGGTAAAATTCTTCCCACACTCATCACAGCTGTATTTTTTCTCTCCCTTTCTTCTGTGAGGTTTGTCGGCCTCCTGAGAGCGCTGACTTCTCGCTCCGTGTTGGTCCTGCAGTGACAGAGATACAAACAGAGGCAGTGAGTGAAATGCAGTCATGGACTAAACTGAAACTGCCTCCATTAGTGGGATCCAAGATGTCAACAAACACATTGTAGGTGGATGACTTGGTGTGTTTTTAAGCTTGTCCAATCTGGACAGAATCGACTTTTTGGAGACATTGTAGGTGTGCTGTTCCCCAGTCTAGGGGTACAGGACCATAACATAAGGGTAAGAAAGGAAGTGACCCCACCCGGGTCCCCCAAATCATACCCAGAAGCCAATCTTTGAAGTGAACGGTGGTTTATTTGTGTCTACACTGAAATGTTAAGTCCGGGGTGAACACAGGCCAAAATAACAAACAAAACAATCTAAGTCAGGAAACGAGGTGCTACCTAAAACCCTATGTGAAAGAAAAACCACCACTACTAATCCAGTTTGTAGCAGTGCGGCGACCTGCCAGGCAGGTTGCTGGACGGGCCCCTCGGACCCTCCAGCAGGAACAGACGGCTGAAGCAGTTCCTCGGACCCTCCAGCGGAGGCAGCTTGCTGGACGGGCCCCTCGGACCCTCCAGCAGAGGCAGCTTGCTGGACGGGCCCCTCGGACCCTCCAGCGGAGGCTGGTTGCTGGACGGGCCCCTCGGACCCTCCAGCGGAGGCTGGTTGCTGGATGGATGACCGAGGAGAGGAGTGACGGTGGCGTCGCTTCCTTCTAGACGAGGGAACAGGAACCGGTGGAGAAATGTAGAGACCTCCTCCTCATCCTCCGACCACATAGCCGCCAGGAAAAAGGCAGGCGAATGGACAGGCGAACAAGGTCCCGGCCTGCATGAGGAAGGAGAGGAAGTCTGTGGTAGCAATGAGGCAGGTGGTGAGTGTGTGTTGTCCTGGAGCGGCGGTAAAGAAGTGGAGGTAGAGAGAGCAAGCTCGCCAGCCCTGACTTGCTCCCTCCAGGCAGCTATGGAGCTGCCCAGCACAGTGTCCGTAGAAAGCTGAGTAAGCCGAGGGTTGCTCCGAATGATAGCATCTATGGCACTTAGCCTAACTGCCATAGTCCTCAAATCATTGGCCTGAGCAATGCGGCCAAGAAGCTTAATCATCCGCACCATCTCAGTGTTGAATTCAAAAGCTGAAGAGTCTGCGGGGTCCATGTTCTGGTCGTGGTCTTCTGTCACGTTTGGGCTGTGTGCAGGCAGGAGTGGTGGTAAGGAGGACCCAAAGTGCAGACACTCGGAGGCAAAAGTGTATTTCAAAACTCAGCTTTTATTGCTGGCAAACGTAACAAAAATCCAAAAATCCAAATAAACATACATGAGCAGGCAGACAGCACACACAGCATAAATTAGGGTAGACCACGACACAGACACAGAGAAACACAGGGCTTAAATACACAGAGGGAGCAATCAGGGAATGGGTAACAGGAGGGAAACACAGCTGGGGCAAATCAGGTCTAACGAGACAAAGGAAGCAAAACCAGACACATATACATGAGACACGGACTTTCAAAGTAAAACAGGAAACATAACACAGACTGAACTAAAGACACAGACTCACATGCAGGCACTGCAACAGAGGGAACAGAGACGTGGGACCAGGGCAGACACAGACACTGACTGGACACGGGGATATAGCAACTAAGGATACACAGAGACGCGAACTAGACAAGGGGATACAGCTGACAGGGGAGACAGAGCAACTAGAAAAGACAGAGACATAAACCATAAGACAGAACTCAAAGAAACCAAAGACTAGAGATGATAAATAATATAATAAACTCAAAAACCCTGGGTCAACGACCCAGGCATCCTAACAGTTGCATCATATTGCTGTAATTGTTTATATGCTTTATATATTCTGAGCTAAGTTGATCTATAGTGTTACATCCAGGGCTCGCAAAATAGCTAGCCCGACGTCCCGGGGCTAGCGATTTTTCCAGTCGGGCTACCAAAATCTATCTCTGCCCTGCCCGTTGGGCTGTCATAGAAAGGAAAAATATATGTCAATGCTTTTGCATTCTTTCGGAAATGTAGCTGGGTAATTATGTCATTGGCATCGGTGAGCCACTGTCAATATGTGACATATTGAAATCACGTTTGAATTTGCGCTCGTTTTTTGCTTTCACTCTGCAATCGCGCGAATCCTTAAAAATAAGTATATGAACATACAGGGAGTGCAGAATTATTAGGCAAGTTGTATTTTTGAGGAATAATGTTATTATTGAACAACAACCATGTTCTCAATGAACCCAAAAAACTCATTAATATCAAAGCTGAATGTTTGTGGAAGTAGTTTTTAGTTTGTTTTTAGTTTTAGCTATTTTAGGGGGATATCTGTGTGTGCAGGTGACTATTACTGTGCATAATTATTAGGCAACTTAACAAAAAACAAATATATACCCATTTCAATTATTTATTTTTACCAGTGAAACCAATATAACATCTCCACATTCACAAATATACATTTCTGACATTCAAAAACAAAACAAAAACAAATCAGCGACCAATATAGCCACCTTTCTTTGCAAAGACACTCAAAAGCCTGCCATCCATGGATTCTGTCAGTGTTTTGATCTGTTCACCATCAACATTGCGTGCAGCAGCAACCACAGCCTCCCAGACACTGTTCAGAGGTGTACTGTTTTCCCTCCTTGTAAATCTCACATTTGATGATGGACCACAGGTTCTCAATGGGGTTCAGATCAGGTGAACAAGGAGGCCATGTCATTAGTTTTTCTTCTTTTATACCCTTTCTTGCCAGCCACGCTGTGGAGTACTTGGACGCGTGTGATGGAGCATTGTCCTGCATGAAAATCATGTTTTTCTTGAAGGATGCAGACTTCTTCCTGTACCACTGCTTGAAGAAGGTGTCTTCCAGAAACTGGCAGTAGGACTGGGAGTTGAGCTTGACTCCATCCTCAACCCGAAAAGCCCCCACAAGCTCATCTTTGATGATACCAGCCCAAACCAGTACTCCACCTCCACCTTGCTGGCGTCTGAGTCGGACTGGAGCTCTCTGCCCTTTACCAATCCAGCCACGGGCCCATCCATCTGGCCCATCAAGACTCACTCTCATTTCATCAGTCCATAAAACCTTAGAAAAACCAGTCTTGAGATATTTCTTGGCCCAGTCTTGACGTTTCAGCTTGTGTGTCTTGTTCAGTGGTGGTCGTCTTTCAGCCTTTCTTACCTTGGCCATGTCTCTGAGTATTGCACACCTTGTGCTTTTGGGCACTCCAGTGATGTTGCAGCTCTGAAATATGGCCAAACTGGTGGCAAGTGGCATCTTGGCAGCTGCACGCTTGACTTTTCTCAGTTCATGGGCAGTTATTTGGCGCCTTGGTTTTTCCACACGCTTCTTGCGACCCTGTTGACTATTTTGAATGAAACGCTTGATTGTTCGATGATCACGCTTCAGAAGCTTTGCAATTTTGAGACTGCTGCATCCCTCTGCAAGATATCTCACTATTTTTGACTTTTCTGAGCCTGTCAAGTCCTTCTTTTGACCCATTTTGCCAAAGGAAAGGACGTTGCCTAATAATTATGCACACCTGATATAGGGTGTTGATGTCATTAGACCACACCCCTTCTCATTACAGAGATGCACATCACCTAATATGCTTAATTGGTAGTAGGCTTTAGAGCCTATACAGCTTGGAGTAAGACAACATGCATGAAGAGGATGATGTGGACAAAATACTCATTTGCCTAATAATTCTGCACTCCCTGTATAAGGATGTTATGTGTTTGTATACTTTCTGCCCAGTTTGACCCATTTAGCAGAAGTCAGCCTGTTTAAGCCTCTGATATCTATTCTGTATGACTTAAAGCAGTTATGACATGGTTTGATTTTCTCACCCAATAAAGGAATATTTAATATACCAGTCTACTCTTCATTCTATCAGAAACAGTTTTCACAGCCTGTAAGAAATTTGTACCCATATTTGTAAGCATTCAGACAGATTTAGTAATGCCAACATATTAAAAAAAACAATATTTGTCTCTTAGGTATAAAACATCTAACACATTGCTGTGTACATGCTCGTCTTTATGTGAAGCTATAAAGTGATAGGAAATATAAATAAACAATTCTTAGTTCAGCTGATGATATTGTTGTTTCAGTGTGTGCTGATAAAATATGATCTTTTCTGTTGTTCTTCTGGACCCTCTCTGTCTCATACTGGGAGTAATGGACAATTCGGTTATCAAAGGCAAGCACAAGAGACTGTTCCAGCTGTTATCTTTTGCGGCCAGGAAGAATATCCTGCTCCTCTGGGGCAGGCCAGCAATCCCAACTAAGAAATTCTGGCATAACACTGTGGACTGTATTCCCAATGAATATATAACTTGTATGCTCAACTTCACCTTGGACTCTTTCCACAGAACCTGGGACCCATATCTGAAATACGTTGGACCTGTATGGTCATCCTCCTTGCTACGGGGCTTTCCCAAACTGAATTAATTTGCCTGAATATTGGTCTTATTGGTTTGTTTTGATTCCTAGTGGGGTTGTGGTTTACCTCAACTGCCTTGTATGTGCCTCAGAACTTTGTATTGCCTGAGCTCTATTTTGTTCTGTTCTGGTTCTTGTGTACTTTTTCCTTTTGTCATTGTCTGCTACTATGGAGAAATCCCCCAAAAAATATTTTTTAAAAATGATCTTTGTATTTCCTTGTAACTTCTGTGGTTTTTGTTTGTGAACGTAGATTCTGTATTGTATGGAGGAGCCCAGGATGAAAAAGATAAAGCTGCTGATAACAACCAGCTGTGCACACAGTTTCAATAACAGTGTAACTGAGATATTTTTCTCACCTTTTGTGTTGAAGTCATTGTTTCCTCTGTAGTGGCTGAGCTGAGTCCAAATGGCTGAAACTGTTCCTCTGCTGCTCCACCAGACTCTTCTCCTCCTGTTACTCAGCTGGGACACAAAAGTATAGATATGTATTTTATCCCTGACAAGAAGAAGCAGAGCAAATTAACATTACTACACTCAGTGACAACAATACCTATGAAGCTTCAAGGTGAAACCCCAGAAGCAACTACAAAAAGAAAGTCATCAGCTGCCTACAAGAACTTGAAAAGATATTTGAGGTTTACACAGCTACATTCTCGCCTGAAAATATGTTAAACGTTTATTTTGTGACCCAGAAAGAATAATAAGAATAATATTAAAACTAACTAGCTGCCGCCATTGTTGGAAACTGAGCTGGGTTGCGCTATGAATTCTGGGACACAGCTTCTACTACTTCTTCGGGGTTTAACGGCAGCTGGCATCCTTGTATGTGCAGTGCTGCCATCTTCTGTTTCAGTCCGTGATTACACTCTTAAATCCTGCTACTTATTCCTGCATCTTTTGTGATCTTACAAAGCTTCAAACGACACGTCGACTATTAAATCAGTTGTCAACGATTTTGATAGTCGACATAATCGTGACTAGTCGACTAATCGTGGCAGCCCTACACCCTGTATATATGAACTTCCATAGATCCATAAAAAAGGAGTCCCACTCAGACTCATTGGTAGCAACATAAACTCAGCCACCTACAACATTTCCAAGCACTAGAGCAGGGCGATATGGCCAAAAATATTTATCACGATATAGATTTGACAATTTGCGATAACGATATAACTGACGATATAATTGATGCGAGACGAAATACAACTCCACAACTTTACTAGCGCAACCCCCACCCCCCTACCCCCCATCCATTTATTTTCACTTAAACAAGCAGCTGTTTTTTTATGTACATTAAAGCTATATAAAAATTTAACAGTGCAAATGCAAATTTCCAGTAGAAATGTGCTGACATATCCTGAGCATAACCATGTATAATATCCACTGAAGTTAAAAAGAAGTGCTTTGCAACATTAAACTGCAGTGTGGCAAATAAAATTGCAAATACGTATTTTTCAGACCATAAGGTGCACGGGATTATAAGGCACATTAAGTGAAACAAAGCAGTCAGAGAAATCAAACCTTATTCAACTCATTCTTCTTGCTTCCTCCACTTCTGTACCATTGATTCCTTAATGCTGTATTCTATCACAGCTGCTCTATTCCCATGTTGTTGCAGTATATTAATGGCTAACTTCGTAATGTGGATGGATTATCTCAGCTGTTCTCCTGACTGAAGTTTGGTCCGTTTATAGCATCCTGCCATGCGATTGCATTTGTCTCTAACCATCAGGAAACTTCACGTTAACTTTTATAAGTGGAAAAGTGTTAGTGTTCGTCCTCCAGCTTCACTGTTTATGTTATGCTAACATAGCTGTGTCGCTAGCAATCACGTAGCACATCATTATATACCAGCTAGCCCAACTTCAGTAACCCTACAAACGTCACTGCTGTTTAGTTTCCTGTCTTCATTTATGTTGGAAATTTTTTTTTCTTTCTTAATGCTACATATTTTTATGCTGACATACAGTGGGGCAAAAAAGTATTTAGTCAGCCACCGATTGTGCAAGTTCCCCCACCTAAAATGATGACAGAGGTCAGTAATTTGCACCAGAGGTACACTTCAACTGTGAGAGACAGAATGTGAAAAAAAAATCCATGAATCCACATGGTAGGATTTGTAAAGAATTTATTCGTAAATCAGGGTGGAAAATAAGTATTTGGTCAATAACAAAAATACAATTCTTACACACACACTGGACTTTCTGGACTTTGGTTTTGCACAACACTGGTCACTATATTCTTCATTTCCGGTTAATACTTGTACAGCTGCTGTTATTGTGTATATATTTATTTATATTTAGATTTCTTCATACATTCTTATATAGTTCTATATTGTGTATTGTGTATTTTGTTGTACAGTTATTTTATTTTCAACTTTAATTTATATATTTATCTTTATCTTATTCTTCCCAGTTAAATTTACCCTTCATTCTAATTTGTGTTGTACAGTTATTTCATTTTTAACCTTAATTTATATTTTATTCCTTCCTAGTTAAATTTACCCTTTTTAATTTTTCATATTTATTTCCTATCTTATTCATAGCCTTTTCCTTTTTTGTTCTCTTTAGGTCACGAGCAGTTGTCCAAGCATTTCACTACATATCGTACTGTGTATGACTGTGTACGTGACAAATAAAATTTGAATTTGATTTGATTTGATTTGCTTTACAACTCAATACTTTGTAACATAACCTTTGTTGGCAATAACAGAGGTCAAACGTTTACTATAGGTCTTTACCAGGTTTGCACACACAGTAGCTGGTATTTTGGCCCATTCCTCCATGCAGATCTTCTCGAGAGCAGTGATGTTTTGGGGCTGTCGCCGAGCAACACGGACTTTCAACTCCCGCCACAGATTTTCTATGGGGTTGAGGTCTGGAGACTGGCTAGGCCACTCCAGGACTTTCAAATGCTTCTTACGGAGCCACTCCTTTGTTGCCCGGGCGGTGTGTTTTGGATCATTGTCATGTTGGAAGACCCAGCCTCGTTTCATCTTCAAAGTTCTCACTGATGGAAGGAGGTTTTGGCTCAAAATCTCACGATACATGGCCCCATTCATTCTGTCCTTAACACGGATCAGTCGTCCTGTCCCCTTGGCAGAAAAACAGCCCCATAGCATGATGTTTCCACCCCCATGCTTCACAGTAGGTATGGTGTTCTTGGGATGCAACTCAGTATTCTTCTTCCTCCAAACACGACGAGTTGAGTTTATACCAAAAAGTTCTACTTTGGTTTCATCTGACCACATGACATTCTCCCAATCCTCTGCTGTATCATCCATGTGCTCTCTGGCAAACTTCAGACGGGCCTGGACATGCACTGGCTTCAGCAGCGGAACACGTCTGGCACTGTGGGATTTGATTCCCTGCCGTTGTAGTGTGTTACTGATGGTGACCTTTGTTACTTTGGTCCCAGCTCTCTGCAGGTCATTCACCAGGTCCCCCCGTGTGGTTCTGGGATCTTTGCTCACCGTTCTCATGATCATTTTGACCCCACGGGATGAGATCTTGCGTGGAGCCCCAGATCGAGGGAGATTATCAGTGGTCTTGTATGTCTT
Organism: Aulonocara stuartgranti; assembly: GCF_965226115.1. NCBI lineage: Eukaryota > Metazoa > Chordata > Actinopteri > Cichliformes > Cichlidae > Aulonocara > Aulonocara stuartgranti. The sequence continues at coordinate 34,300,348 of NC_138960.1, forward strand.
CCATTTTCTGATGATTGCTCCCACAGTTGATTTTTTCACACCAAGCTGCTTGCCTATTGTAGATTCACTCTTCCCAGTCTGGTGCAGGTCTACAATACTTTTCCTGGTGTCCTTCGAAAGCTCTTTGGTCTTGGCCATGGCGGAGTTTGCAGTCTGACTGTTTGAGGCTGTGGACAGGTGTCTTTTATACAGATGATGAGTTCAAACAGGTGCCATTCATACAGGTAACGAGTGGGGGACAGAAAAGCTTCTTACAGAAGACGTTACAGGTCTGTGAGAGCCAGAGATTTTCCATGTTTGAGGTGACCAAATACTTATTTTCCACCCTGATTTACGAATAAATTCTTTACAAATCCTACCATGTGGATTCATGGATTTTTTTTTCACATTCTGTCTCTCACAGTTGAAGTGTACCTCTGGTGCAAATTACTGACCTCTGTCATCATTTTAAGTGGGGGAACTTGCACAATCGGTGGCTGACTAAATACTTTTTTGCCCCACTGTATATTTATTCTCCTTGCAGGTGCAGCCCTTTCTAGTCATATATATATATATATATATATATATATATATATATATATATATATATATATATATATATATATATACACACACACACACACACCCTTTACCTTTCAACACATATATATTTGTACTCCTATACTCATATATACATACAATCCCAGTGTTTATCCTCTACCCTTGCATACATACACTCTGACATTCACATCTGCATTTCCTAACACAGGAAGTTCATCCTTTAAGCAGGAAGTTATTCTTAAACCAGGAAATGTGATACACTTGGAGAACTTACTTGACATACCCAGACCTAAACCAGAAGAACCAAGCAATGAAGCTGTTCAAAGTCATCCTGCTTTCTTTGCTAGTATTGCAGTTAATTTGTCGAGTAAGTAGTAATGAAAATGACATTAGAACTTTTTTAAATAATGTATTAGAATGTTTGGAACAAATTCAAAGAGAAGCTACAGATTCTTTTGTTCGTCAGAGGCTCCATAGAGAACTTGGTGATCACATTCAAACCTTATCTGGAATTTTGTCCATCTCAAGATTTGTTGACGATGCAAGAAATAGAGAAGCAGTGAATACATTACAGTCCTTAAATGGATGGCTAATTTTTTTACTGACTGCTTATGAAACCAGTCAACGAACTATATCTGAGAACAGACTTGTCTTGTTACCTCCACCTCTCATGACTTGCTCTCAAGGTCGACCGCGATACAGCATTTCAAGAGAGCAAATATCTCATTTAGTATCTCTTGGAATGAACTGGCAAAGCATTGCAACATGTTTAGGGGTTAGCTCCCGTACTCTGTACAGGCACAGAGAGGACCTTGGCATTGAGCCACTGACTTATGCAACATTTTCCGATGAAAACCTGAACAGGGTTGTTAGGGAAATTCTTCAGTATACCACAAATGCAGGTGAACGATATGTGCATGACAGCTTGAGATCACGTGGGTTACGCATCCAAAGGTGGCATGTAAGACAAAGTCTACAAGAAATTGACCCCTTTGGACGTTCCCTCAGAAGACGCAATGCAATACGTCGACGACTGTACAGTGTTCCTTTCCCCAATCAGTTATGGTGAGAAAATTCTAACAGAAAAACAGTCCTGATTCTAAGTCTATAGCGAAATGGATTATCTAAAGAAAAATAACTCATTGTTTTATTTACTCAAACTTGTGCATATCCTCGACCATGTCATAGTTTCCCCATACATAACTTCTACTTATTTCATTTTTCTATAGGCATATAGATGAAAACCACAAACTTGTGAGATGGAGGATGGTGTTCCATGGCTGTGTGGATGGTTTCAGTAGAACCAACATCTACCTTGCGTGTTTAGATAACAACAGGGCATCAAGTGTTTTGTCACTGTTCATGGTTGGTGTTCAGAACTTTGGAATGCCATCCAGAGTGAGATGTGATCACGGACTAGAAAACACTGGTGTTGCCTGTTTCATGCTTTACAGGCAAGGACTGAACAGGCATAGTGTTATCACTGGCAGGTCAGTGCATAATCAAAGAATTGAGCGATTATGGGCAGAATTAAATCGAGTGGTCTCATATCATTTTGTTAATCTTTTCAATTTTATGGAGGAGCATGGTGTATTAGATTCACTTAATGAGGT